>NC_056744.1:432639785-432897285 GCF_019279795.1 Protopterus annectens | reverse complement strand
AATTCCATTACACTTGGTTATACTTAGTCCTTTGGTGCACAGCTAGCAAGCTTGACATCATACTAAATTATGATGCAACAACATGCTTTCCTATACACAGCATTCAGTCTTCAGCATGGAACTTAATCATCTTAAAAACGTGGATACCTGTCTTGAAACATATAATGCTGGATTCTCAGCTATTCAAATCTCCTGTAAATGAGCAGGGATGATACCATTTCTTTATTCAATAATTAATATCTCCCAAGTAAGACAAGCGGTATTCTAAACAGAAGTATGGCTACACTACGTGATACCAAGGCCACGTCACCAAGGATTCATTGTGTGCATTCTTCCCCTCTTATGCAATAATGGTAATTGAGCTCAGCACATTCTGTTATACATGTGTACAAATAAATCCAAGTAGTATATGCAAGGGAAGTTTCCTTTATCTACAGCTGTTATGAGACTTGCAGTACACATGATAACAGCTTGCATTAAGTTGGGTATTGCTTATGTAAATGTTACAAAAATGTACTCAATTAATATGAATAACGCCTGGAATTGAAACTAAGTGAAAATGTGATCAGAAGTAAAATATAGCTTTTATTATACTAAGAACTGACTATATCAGTAACTGACCTCTAATGCTTTTCTGTAATAGAAAAATAGCTTAATGATCTCTACATCTTTCTGAATACAAACAAAAGTATATCATATGAGTTATACTAATTGAAAATTAGTTCTAGGTTGTAACAGTGTGGTATATTTATAGAAGTAGTCTGGTTTCAGAATGTCTGTCCATGGTTTATTCCAAATATAAATGCAATGCAATTAGATTTGGTCTAACATTAAGAAAAGGTACATATCTTTCATTTTCATACTGGTTTTAGTTAGACCAAATCTAGTATTTTAGTCTCTCTGAAAATGCTGTGCTATGATTGCTGTGTAAAGCCAGGGTGCCAAAATAATGAGTAAGCCTGGTACATGCAAGACCTGATTATAAGGATCATTAAATGTCATTGATCTACATTACTACCTCACAACTAAAAAAGTACTTTTTGTCAGTTTATCCACAGGGATCTGGCTGCTCGAAATGTCCTTGTTGGAGAAAATCTTGTAGCCAAGATTGCAGACTTTGGCCTTTCCAGGGGAGAAGAGGTGTACGTCAAGAAAACAATGGTATGTAGAAACTCAGAATGATTTAACCAGGTGGGCAAGTGCAGTATGGTGCTGTTAAGACAGCTGGTGTTATCAATAATGCTGAATTGCAGAGACACCTCTCTGCTAATGCTTTAAACATTTTCACCTCTGTATCTCTATCAGAACCCATAGTTACTGAAGAAATAAAAAAAATTAAGTTACAACAAATGATTATTTACCAAATAATTGTGATTAGCATATTTTAGGATACCCTGAATGAATACTATATGACCTTGTGCATCCAGCACTTATAATTAACTATTAATAAGCCATAGATTTTCTCCCTTAGTTGATATATGTTCCTTTAGGACTTGGTTGCTGTGGGCAATTTTCCTATTTCCTTATCCAAAACTTATCACTATGTCCAGTTATTATAAAATTACATTTGTGTATGTGAACTTATATGATCCTGCAAGAAAATCAGAGTCATATGTTCAAAACTCCCATGTCCCACAGATTTCTTATTAATTTTTGTCTGCTCATTCATAACTTTGAATAGCTATTACACATGCCCACTTCCCCAGCATTTTCTTTCAGAATAATATTTTAAATAGTGCAAGAAATAAGGCCAAAATATTTGTCAGACCTAAACATTTTTTTCTATTATATCCTAGAGGTAATATCAACCCATTTGAAGCTATGGAAGATATGTCCCCTCTGTCCACCAAATCCTAAATCCTACCTGTGTCTAGAGATATGTTGAATCCATGTTCACCTTTTACAGTTCTGGCATTTATAGACTTTGTTCATTTTCACTATCACTTTACTTAGATACTAATAATAGCCATTATCTTAGACATTGCTACAGCATTATCTTATCTGTTATTTTTATCATCCTGGACATAGACTTCATCTTAGCCCATCTTTTTCAAAAAGCCAAGTTGGAAAAGTATTTGTTAATTGCAGCTAATAGATTCTGGAGCCACATACAAGTAGTGCATGGTCCATTAGCAGAATTTCTAAGTACTGCCTTCCATTAATTCCTGTATCTTTCCAGTTTTTCCATTTCTGCAGTGGTTTCCGGCCTAACTAGACCAATGTCTTTTTTCAGCCTTTTAAAGATGCTTGTAATAGACTTCACTTCATACAGTCTTCATTTCAGCCCTCTCTGCTCTTTTCCACCCCTTAGATAAATACACGCGCTTCATTCACTGTTCACCCTTCAATCTCTGCTCTTTTCCACCCCTTAGATACATACACGCGCTTCATTCACTGTTCACCCTTCAATCTCTGCTCTTTTCCACCCCTTAGATACATACACGCGCTTCATTCACTGTTCACCCTTCAATCTCTGCTCTTTTCCACCCCTTAGATACATACACGCGCTTCATTCACTGTTCACCCTTCAATCTCTGCACTTTGCTTCATTCACTGTTCACCCTTCAATCTCTGCTCTTTTCCACCCCTTAGATACATACACGCGCTTCATTCACTGTTCACCCTTCAATCTCTGCTCTTTTCCACCCCTTAGATACATACACGCGCTTCATTCACTGTTCACCCTTCATCTCAATGATCTTGAGCTATAGCAGAAACAGACGGGTGTAGTTACACGCGCTTCATTCACTGTTCACCCTTCATCTCAATGATCTTGAGCTATAGCAGAAACAGACGGGTGTAGTTACACGTGCTTCATTCACTGTTCGCCCTTCATCTCAATGATCTTGAGCTATAGCAGAAACAGACGGGTGTAGTTACACGTGCTTCATTCACTGTTCGCCCTTCATCTCAATGATCTTGAGCTATAGCAGGAACAGGGTTACCGTGCTTCATTCACTGTTCGCCCTTCATCTCAATGATCTTGAGCTATAGCAGGAACAGACGTGTGTAGTTACACGTGCTTCATTCACTGTTCGCCCTTCATCTCAATGATCTTGAGCTATAGCAGGAACAGACGTGTGTAGTTACACGTGCTTCATTCACTGTTCGCCCTTCATCTCAATGATCGTGAGCTATAGCAGAAACAGACGTGTGTAGTTACACGTGCTTCATTCACTGTTCGCCCTTCATCTCAATGATCGTGAGCTATAGCAGAAACAGACGTGTGTAGTTACACGTGCTTCATTCACTGTTCGCCCTTCATCTCAATGATCGTGAGCTATAGCAGAAACAGACGTGTGTAGTTTAAGGCAAAGGGGCAAAGAAGAGACAGTTGTAGTGAGGTTGTACCTATGTAGTCAAGCAGAATCTATATGCTGTGGCTTCATTAACTTACTCATACATTTTAGTCCTATTTCATCTTACATTTTACTGTGTTTCAATATCCTTTCATTGTGTTCCTTCCCTCATAACTCCCCGATTTATCATCGCTAATACGCCTCTCTTCTCATTGCAGAAGACTAGAACCTTAATTACTTTTTCCAACACACAAACTCCAGTTGTTTGCATTATCAACAGTTTTATCTTCCTGCACTTACAAAACTGTCTTCCCCTTGTTTTCTGTTGCACTTCCTCCTCCTTCCTTGTTTGCCAGCCACTCTTTTGTTCACACTAGTTCATGTGAATCATTTGGTAAATTGCGCTTTCCTAGTACACTGCTACTTAGTACAACCATCAATCTGTATCTCTGGCATTTCCTTCTATCATATCTTCAGTGCTGCTTTCCTTATTTCTTCTTTTTGTTACTTTTGTTAAACTTTTCTCTGTTTCTTTTTGTTATTGTCAGTATTTCCCCACTTGCTACCACCACTGTGCTATTTCTTGATGTAATTTACAGTCATTATTGCATTATTGGTAGTTTACTATAATAAGCAACATATTAAATAACATATGTCCGGGATGTTTATATCCAGTGCCATCCAATGCAACAAACGGGAAATTAACTTGTTCTGTTCAGAATGTGTTTTCCCACTGAGCACTTTGAAAGAAGGAAAAATATATTACACACATTCCTAAACTGTTATACATCATACAACAGAAAAACACAGAGCAAGGCAATCTTTTTATTAATTGAACAGTGGAAAAGGTCCTGTGGTGATACACTGCAATTTTGTTTGTTCTTAATTTAAACTATGAAGAATACAAATACAATGAAAAATGGCAGTAGTTGCAATTTAATGTATTTTAAAATCTAGGTAATAGGTTCATAGGTTCATAGGGTCATACTAGGCTATCTGCCCGAGGGCATTTACAAGCCTAGCCCATAGTTTTGTGGCTTAAGCCACCCCTTTAGTATGGGGAACTATACCCATTATTTTGCTGTGCCTCTGTCGAGCAGTGACACTGAGGTAATCCCTGGGGTATATCTGCGATCTCCCATCCATTGGTCAAGATTTCTCTTGAACAAGGCCAGCGAGGTGCTCTGCCTCACATATACCGGGATTTTGTTCCACAGCATAGGGAGTCTTTGGGTGATGAATCTATCCCTCCAGCACGTCCTGTTAATAGCCATGTCGAGGTTTAAGTCTCCCGCCCTTGTGGCTCTGACGGATCTAGATTTTTTGAGGTGAAGCCTATTCATCAAATCTGGGTTTGACATGGCCTTGTATGTTAGGCAAAGGTCACCTCTGAGCAAGCGGTAAGCGACTGAATAGAGCTGGAGTTCTTTCAGTCGGGCAGCGTAAGACAGATGTTTGAGACCCTTTATCCTTTTGGTGAGGAACTTTTGTGGCCTCTCCAGCTGCTGCAAGTGTCAGGTCAGATACATTCCGAATGGGGCATTGTACTCAATCATTGGTCTGATGAGTGATGAGTATAGGGAGACTATGACCTCCCTTGATCTAGATGAGAATCCCTTCATGATAAGGTGGGCAATGTAGAAGGTCTTCCTAACTACTTTAGCTACATGGGTGTCGAATGACAGACTACTATCAACCTGGGTCCCCAGGTCCCTGATAACTTCTTCTGTGCTCAGTGGATTGCCACCTATTTGGTAGCTGGGGTAACCTTGTTATTCCCGAAGGGTATGACTATGCATTTTTTGGCATTTAACTTTAGGCCATGGCTCTGGCACCAGTTATCCGTTTCTGTGAGACCCTTCTGAAGGATATCTGTCTCAGATGTGTTTTCTACTATGGCGCCCAGTTTGCAGTCATCTGCAAACTTTGTCAGCCATAACCCTCCTGTGTTTGCTTGTACTTTGGAAAAGTAGATGCCAAACAAGAGTGGGCCCAGGACTGAGCCCTGTGGTACACCACTTGTGACAGGCTTTGAGTCTGACATGGCGCCAGCAACTCTGACCCTGTGGGTTCTGTCACTCAGCCAGTTTGCAACCCATCTTGTGATGTATGGGTTAACATTTAAGCTGATGAGTTTTCAATGATACCCGAGTGGGGTATTGTATCGAAGGCCTTCGCCAGATCGAGGTAGGCTGTATGGACTGCCTTTCCCTCATCAATGGCTTTGGGGACTGTTTCGAAAAAGTCAACCAAGTTTAGAAGGCATGATCTGCCTTTGACAAAGCCAAACTGGGATGGATCCAAAGTCTGCAAATTCCCTATGTCTTTATTTATGAAGTCCATTATGATCCTCTCCATGGCTTTGCAAATAAGGCTTGTCAAGCTAATGGGCCGGTAATTTCCAGGGTCGGTGGAGGCACCGCCTTTGTGAAGTGGGACCACAGTTGCAGTGCGCCACTCCCTGGGTACGTATCCAGAGGTAAGACTATGATTAAACAGCTGTCCTAGCTGTGGGTTTAATTCCTCATTGAGTTCGTGGAGCACACAGCCGGGGACACCATCAGGTCCCATGGATGCTGTGTTTTTTGCTTTGGAGAGAGCAGTTCTCACTTGGGAGTTGGAGATGTTTGGGGGGCTGCAATCGCTTGGTATAGATATCTCTCCTTTTGGGGGGGAGAAGTTTGCACTGAACCTGTCAGCCAGTTTGTTGGCAATGTCTGTAGGATCAGTAATCTTCACATCATTTTGAACTAGTTCTGAGGTTTCTAACATAGCTAAAGAAGGCCTTATGATTGTCTTTTGAGTCTTTAGCTATTTTTCTCTCAAAATTTGCTTTGGATGATTTTATGAGAGCTCTTAGTTTTTTACTTATAGTGATCAAGGGTGTCTTACCTTTTAAGGATTTTGCTCTATCTTGCAGTAGCTTCCTCCTTTTGTTGTAGAGTTTGTTTATGGCTGGGGTCCACCAGACTGGACGCTTGCCTTTGGTACAAAGAGTCTTTGTTTTGCTTGGGATTGCCTTATCCATGCAGTCCTGCAGGTGCTGGTAGAAGGCATTTGTAAATGATTCAGCGGCTTGAGTACTGTTTTCCACCGGCTCGGGGGCCTTAAAGGAGACCACACTAGACTTTAGAAGTGTGAAGTCGGCTTTCGAGAAGTTCTTTACTGTGGTCTTTTTTATTTCAGGTGGGGGTGGGATGAGGACCTCCAGCGAGATTAGTTTGTGATCTGATCTCACCAGTGAGGGGTATACTTCCGGTGTTGAACATTGTGCTCCCATGTTCGTGATGATGAGATCAAGTATGTTTTCTCCTCTTGTGGGGATGGTGACTATTTGTTCCATGGCATTTGAGTTTATGAATTCCAGGAACTTTTGGGCTAGGGTGTTTGGGCTTGAGTAGTGTTCCCAGTCTATATTAGGGTAATTGAAGTCACCTAGTATGATGGTGTTTGGTGATACATTTATCCCCTCTAGTGTTTTCAGGAAGGCCATGTGAGGTTCCTGAGTTTGTGAGGGTGGCCTGTAACATGCTACAATTTGCAGAGCAGTCTTGCCTATGGTTAATTGCACCTGGATGGTCTCCGATGCATCGTGCGTTGCCACCAGTCTTGAGGTGTGGGTGTCCTTGATGAATATGGATACCACCCCTCCTTTCTTGGTATTGTCCGGATTTTGGGGCTGGAACGCATGATATGAGGTAAAACCTGATAGTGCTGGGGTGCTCTCAGGAGCCTTGAACCAGGTTTCTGTCACAGCACAGACATCGATGTTCTCCATACTGAGAAGGGCCTCGAGTGCGTGCATTTTGAGATTTAGACTTCTGGCATTGAGCAGCATTACCCTTAGTTTTTTCCTTTTGTGTTCTAGGGTGGTAGGTTTAGAATTTGAGCCTTGCCTAAAAAGGCACTATGGGGTGGCAAGAGCCTTTGCCAATATCCGGAATCCCAGGGTGACAGGTGCAAGCCGTCCCTTGAAGCAGCGTGGCTTGTCCAGCATGTCATCCCAGGCAGACAGACATTGGATCCCCTTTGAATGACACCAGAGTTTAAGCCAATTGTTAAAGCTGATCATCTTATCTCTGTATTGTGGCATCATTCTTGGTGAAGGTAGGATACTGCTCAAGGTCAGGGTCATACCTGCCTGGGCTACATAATCAGAGAGCTCCTCAATGTCTCTTTTCATGTAGTCCAAGGAGGTACGTCTCAGGTCATTTACACCAGCGTGGATAATGACTGAGTCGTATTTGTACCTGCTGTTGAGAGACCTGAGTGCTTGCGTTATGTGGCGGATTCTAGCGCCCGACAGGCAGCTTACTGTGACCTTCTCCTTACTCAGTCTGGTGAGTGGGACGTCAGTGTGTCTGACTATGGAGTCACCAATGACTAGTGTGTCTGGCATTGTGTTTGGCCTTAAGGGCTGTGACTGTTTGACACTCTGACTGTGAGGTCTATGTGTTGCAGGTGTTGTGTTCTGAGGTGGTGGTTGTTTGGGTGTCTGCTTTGGTGGCCTCTGCTGTTTTGGTAGATTTTTGATCAGAGCCTCCGAGTATGTCTTTGTGTGTTTATGTGGTTTCATGGAGATATACAGAAACAAGCAAAGTTATATTCTCAGTATTATTGCAGATATTGGAATTCAGAGTGGAATAAATTATCTGGGTATTGTGTTTGTCTTACATAGTCTCTTGCAAAGAGTCCTGAACAAGATTCATAGATTTATTCACCTCACAGAATCAGACTATATCACTCTTTTTAAAATCTCTGTTAAAACTCCAGCAAAGGTCTACGAGACAGTGAAAAAGTAACATTTCTATATAAAACAACAATTAAATAGTTCTTTGTTTGGATTTTGCCTCCCTCTAGATAGTAATCTTTCTACAAGAACCATCTGAAGATCCCACATGTTTGGAACAATCACTTTACACAGACTATCCTTTATACATGCCATCTCAGAAAAAAAATAAAATTGTGGAATATTCTTACCCACAGATAACAGTAAGCAGAACTCTTTTAGAGTACAGTTCGACTCCGAGAGCTTACACATGCATACTTTTTATCACTGAACAAGTCACATAACTTAACCAGTACTCCACTCTCAAACCAGCAAACAACAGTTTGGTTCTGGTGTTTTTTTTAATGAGTTTGCAAGTACTAAGTAAATTATTAACTAAATATTTCAAAAACCACTGCTTGTTCTAAAACACATGACAAAACCTTTCAAGTGAAAGGTGTATCAGAAGAAAGTTTAAGAAAGAGAAGTACACTGCTGGAGGAAGCAGTTAAGAAGTGAGGGCAAAAGAGAACCTGATTTCAAATGAAGTCACAGAAAGCCATCTAAAACAATTTACAAAAGAAAATTACAAAACAGCTCCTACAAAAGAAAGTGCACTTCTGGCATTCATATTGTGTTATTGTCTTCATCTTGAATTGTACTGATACAGTACTGTTGATAGCCTGTACTCAGGTAAACAAATATATTTGTGTAAATGAAATGTATGCGAGACATGTTATTATGGGAGAGTAGCCTGACTCTGATGTGATGATGTACAAGTCAAAGTTTTGTGACTGGAAATAGAAAAATACTTTTAGCTCACATATTTCCACCCCACAGGAAAGAATCAGTTGAAAACAATCTTTTATTTATTTTCATTAGTTATTATTATTTTGACTTTTTTGACTAATGTATAATTAGTTTTGTATTCTGTGCTTAACCTAGTCTGTTAGCAGGTGTCGCAAATGCTGCACGAATATCATGATGACACCTTGAAGACTGTAACTTCAAATAGTGGCCTACCTACTAGAAGGAACACACCAGTCCTGAAACTGGAATTGGCAAGACGGATTGTACATCAGTTGGTCAAAATAGCAAGGATGCCTTAGACATGAGTACAACTCTGAGACTACCTGTCAGTCCATCAGAAAGGATAAACTGATGCCTCCAGCTATATTTCAAGTGTGTCAGTTTTTCTTAAAATGAGATTAGCTTTTGTAAATTGTATAGGTTAAACTTTAAGAGGCAAAGAAGAGCAAAAACTTTGCATAGGTGAAAGCAATGCAGATTATAAATTGATTAGCCTGATCCGTGGTGTAGAGGGATAAATCCCTGACTATGTTGCAAGTGGCTCAAGGTCAAAAAGTGTCTCACAGGGGAGAATGAGAGTGAGAATCATTGCTGGCTCCCTTTCCTGGGGGTGTGACGTGGCTGTGACTCTTCATATGGGTGGCACCTGGCAGAAACATTAGGTATTCACCCCATACAGCTCAAGCCTAGGGAGCCCATACTGTCATGAGGGTTTACTATAATAATGTCAACTCACAAGCAGTCAAGTTAGAATATCGTCAGTGCACCTCTGTGAATGTCTCACTGCCGAATTCCAGTATACCCAACACAAATACCGAACATCGAAATTCCCTACTGCTCTGGACCAGGAACAAATGCTACCATGGGTCCAGAAGGGGACAGGGTAGGACATTCAGAAATGTCAGTGTTCAGCATTCCACCATGTGGGGTGCAGGACATTGAGCGGGTGGATTTGACCACCTGCAAGTCAGCATAATGATAGTAAACCTGCCATGAGTGAGTCCTACAGTAAATTGAAGGGAATTCAGTATGTGAAGGCATGTTTTACATTGGAGGGCAGGATATAAGAGAGCTTGGAACAGTTACTACTGCAGGAAGGAAGAGGTACTCCAACAGGGGTGAGGTTAGACCACCCCAGAGGAGCAGCCAGCTGACCTGCTCCATACAACTTAACTTTTTCCACAGAGCAGATGAGTTGACGGGGCTATCCCAGGCAGGGATTAATGGAATGTCTTACCTCACACAGGAATTCCCATTTCCTGCTACCATAGAATGAACAGGCCAAATGGATGCAGTAAAAGTAGTCATCAGGCTTGGGGGGTGTGGGTAAAAAAATGATATAATACTGAGTGGGCACCAGTCAGTTGCATCAAGAAGATGAAGGAGGAAAGACATTGAGAAATTTCATCCATTTCCACAGATTTACCACAGCAAAGGTGTTTAAAGCCAGAGTGACCTCTTCTTCAGAAATCCAATCCTAATGGTGGCTTTTGGTATATTGCCTTATTAAAAGAGAGCAAGTTACCTGGTACCAGGATTTCATAAAAGTGTTCTTCCACTTCCTGACAATGTCTCCTGCTAATCTCCAGATTTCTCCCCCTTTCCAGAGAAGCACATGAAAATGTTCTTCCCCTTCCCGAGTTACCAGATTATTTGCAAGAACTGCTTTGAGACCTTCCAAATGTAATTGCATAAGACCTTGCCAAAATCCTGCCACAACAGGGTATTCACTTCAGCAACTGCCACAGATGATATCTCCCTGACTTCTTGTTACCTAAAAAGGCTGGGATAAAAATTAGAATCTCCAAATTACAGATTATGGCTTACTCAAAACAAAGAATTGTGAATTGTTCTCTGTAGATGAAGGGAAAAATTACCTGAAGTGGAGGAATTTAGCTATGTTGCAGTCTTGCTGAAAAGTGAGGTAGAGGCCATCAGAAGGTTGAACAACAGAGGGATGCTGGAAGAACAGTACTACATTCATTGTATCAGGCAACTTTAGTAAAGTGAGAGCTGAGTCAGAAAACAAAGCTCTAAGTTTATCAATCAGTCTATTTCCTGCCACTCATCTATAGTCACATGATTTGGATAATGACCAAAAAGTTGACTTCTGTGATACAGGAAATGGAAATTAAGTTCCTCTGCAGATTTGCCAGGTTCTCTCTCCACAACAAAGTGAAGAGTTTAGAGTTTTGGAGGATATTGTAGTGCATATTCTTCTCCTTCAGTCTGAGTGGAGTAAGTCGAGGTAATTTGTGAATCTAGTGAGAATGTTTCTTAGTTGCTTCACATGCAAGGTGTACCAAGTGCAGTTTGCTTCAGAAAGACCCAGGAGCAGATCCGGGATATTCTGTAGCAGTCATGTCACTTAGCTTGCCTGACAGCACTTGGAGAATATACAAGCTGAGCTGGAGACATTTGCTGGAGATAGGAAATTGTATCTTTCCTGCTCAGCTAACTACTAATGCAGATCTCACTGGGACAAGTGGTTTAGTAAATGATTGGGTGGTTTGTTGGTTGGATGGATGGATGGAATGTGACTGAAGATCCTGGATAGGTTCACAAAAAAGTTCCTCAATACAAACTTGCATCAAGAAAACATGACCTACATGTATGAAGTTTGTAATGGTGAGAAAGGCAGTGGTAGTGCCTTATTCTTGTATGAATCCATGTTGCTTAGAATAAATGGTATAGTATAATTGCTTCTCAGAATATTCAGTGACCTGCAAAACAGTATGCCTTTCTTTACTTTAAATATGGTTTTGGGTTCTCACCCCCACTGCTGACCATCTTCTAGATATTGTCTAGTCTTTCTTCACAATGGAACACTAAGGCCCTGACATAACCCTAACAAGAAGTGAGTCTTCCTTCTGTAAGGAAGATGTCCTTATCAGTGCTGCCAGTGTCAGGTCATCACTCCTTAGAAAGCAAGAGTCAGAGAAGGGAGCATCACATAGTGGCAGAGGCTCATATTTTTTGAGGTGGATGTGTCACTCTTATTGAAGAAGGAGATGATCGAGACGGATTGTGATGAAGAAAGGAAAGAAATGCGCAGACTGGAGGTTTGAGTCTGGAGCTTAACGTTTAATCGAGTCTAATAAAGTTGAGTCATTTAATCAAAGTAGTTTAGTCCAAGCAATTTAGTCACATATTGAGGATAGACCGTTTCATAGATTGTGACACTTTGGGAATAATGAAGTTTTATCCTTACCCTCATGGTTGAGTGACCACAGACATGGTACATATGCAGTGACAGATATGGGGGTACAGTCCTTTACTTGGGGAGTGCAGGGGGTTTGCCCATTACAAAAAACACTCTGGCATTGATTTATTGTTAAACCCCATATGTTGCAGTGACATCATCATGGAAGCTATTTTGTGTAATATAATTTATCTTTATTCATTTAGCAGCCATGAATCCCTTAAGACATCAGTTAGGTAAATAAGATGCAAGAAGAGAAGATCAGGGTAGGTGTCAGGGCTTTAAGGTCTGATGACTTGTAGTTTCTGCTTTTGGATAGTGTATGTATAAGTTACATGATTTTTCAAATGGAAAGATAAGGTTATGTGGAACTCTGTAAGAGAGTTTCAGAGTAAGTAGGTAATAAAGACCCTGCTCTGAGACTGAGAGACTGTCACTAAATAAGGGCTAAAATGGCATTCTGATCAATTTATTATAGCTGTTAGAAATGTGCATATTTGGCTAGATTTTGAAGTATTAAACCACATTTTTTCAAAAAAACACACACATATTAAGTGCAAACATTTTGTATTTTTCTAGTTTTCTGGCTGGTTACTGCATTTGGCTATTGCACAGAGGTAGTTCCAGAGGTTAATTTGCTTTCTTTGCTACCTAGGTTTCCAGAGGTGTCTATCAGGCCTCTGCTTCTAGTTCAGTGAGGCAGCAAGGTCATTCAATTTTCGGGAGAGGAGTATTGCACTGATTGCATTTTAACAGTTAGGGCAGTGCTGACGGAATAATCCCAGCAATGGATTAGTGCTCTGCAGAGGTTTGTAACACTGTCAGAAGCCAAAATGTTTTACCCCAGGACAATGCACTGACCCATGACTGCAATAGCTGCAGTTTTCTGAAAAGATTTCTACACTAATTATTCAAATGATGGAGAGTGAGGTCTTTCTCCTGACCCCATCAAGTATTATTTTTATCCCCACAAATTTCCTCAGCCACTGAGCAAGTGTAGAGCAAACTGGATGTGCATAACAATTAACTTTGTCATGTCTTGCCAAGTGTCCAACTGCAGATGCAGCTAATAAATGATAAACCCTGTCTGTGTCCTAGCATATAGAAATGTGATATATCACCCACATGATCATATTCAAAAATCCATCCTGCTTTGCAGCCAGTGATTGGCAATCTCTTCTATTAATGTCATGTATGTAAACATAATGAGTCTACATGTAGAGCGGGTGATGAAGTAAGTAAAATCACAAACACTGACCTCATAGCTACAGTTATCATATGTTAGTCACACACACACACACACACACACACACACACACACACACACACACACACACACACACACATGCGAGCAAACATAACACATTCACATGCATACATGTGAATATAGCAAAAGTGAGTAAAGATAGATTATATAAAGGGAATATGCAGAAGTCACAGCAAGACACCTGTACACATCCAGCTGAAGACACACATGTTGCTTCAGATCTGAGGAAAAGACATTATGACTTCAAGTATCATGAACTGCTGGAAAGAACCTTTATGCTGATATCCCTTTGAAGGGAATGCACTTACTGGGGGCAAAGAAAAGTTATAGCCTGAGCTTTCTGAAGTGGAAAACTTTGCACTGAATTATCGACCTTAAAAAAATAAATGCTTTTGTATAAATAAGTTTCAAATAGATTAGATATACTGAATGGTTATAAATAGATAAAATAGTCAATAATGTTAAAACCTCCAGTATTTTAGTTCCCAAAATAAATAGAGAAAAGTAGTTACTGCTTTCATGTGCATTAATACTTAAAACTGTTATTTTCATCCCTTCCAACACATCTTATATACATGGGCTAAATTCCAAATTAATTTCCATTCAGGGCAAGGTCCTGCTATGAGCGCATGAAGGTCTTTCTGACATAAGTAATTCTGAAAGAAGGTTTATGTAGCTCCTCATTTAGTGTACGAAGATGAGGAATCACACGTCTTCATGGCTGGACCTTCACCAAATTCCAATATAATCACCACCCCAAACTTCAGGACAAGTATTAACACACACACCTTATAATACCAGGAATGCCCTAATGTAGGACCCCCATATTCTGTCATACATTGGCACCCCCAATTTAAGATGTAGTAGCAAGAAATGAGAACGTGTCTGCAAGTGTCCTGCAAGTATGAAATATGCACAGTTATGAGCAGTATGGCATGGCATGGTACAGTATGGTACAGCATGGTAAGGTATAGTACAGCATGGTATGGCATGGTACGGTATGGTACAGTATGGAACAGCATGGTATGTCATGTTATGCCTGTGTTTGTGTAATATTTTCAACAAATGTCCATAATGGTAAGTTTTAAAACATTAAAATACTCTAAGTATAACAGTCTGAGTTGAAGTATTAGTTTGCAGGAAGAATTTGTCCATTGGTAGACAGTGCAGTTTATGTGGGGAGATAAAAAAATGGAAGCTTGTACTTAATCTTATGTGAGTACTGACTACAAGAAGAGAGCCATATGAAACAAATCAAGTCAAAGTCAAAGAAAACTTTATTGTCATTCAGAACTACACAGCAGTGTAGCTGAATGAAATTACAATGCTTCGTTCCCAATGCAGGAAACAGTTGTACATATATACAGAGAAAAATTAATAAAATATCACAATAGAAATTTAATAAGTAGCAATTAGTAAGTAAAGTAGGACAGCAGTGACCCACACCCATCCCAGAACAAGAGACAAGGAAGATCAAGAAGAATATGAAGTAATATTGTCAAAGCAAAATTGAAACAATAGCAGCATATCTATGATTAGACTGAATTATTGCACAGTTTGTATATTGCACTTTACAATCCTTCAGTGTGGTAGGTGAGCTACTTTAGTTTTACACTTGGTTATTGCACATCCAAAAAATAAGCCACTTGATAGGCTAGTTATGTAACAGAAGTGATTGAGTGTTTCGACAGACTCATGCTTCATTTTTCCCAAGAGATCAACAGTCTAATGGAGAACGGAAAGAAACTGTTATTTAGTCTGGTGGTCTTACAATGCAGGCTTCTGTATCTCCTGCCTGAGGAGAGACCATTGGTAGGATGCAGTGGATCGCTGGAAATCTTTTTGGCTCTGCCAATTCACCAGCATTTGGGTAAATCTTCCAGAGGTGTAAGGGAGGTGCCAATGATTCTTTCTGCCGACCTTACAACTCTCTTGAGAGCCTTCCCATCCTGATTGTTACAGCTCCCATACCAGACTGTAATGATGTTGGTCAGGACACTTTCAATGGTGCCCCTATAAAAGGTCTGAAGTATGGAGCTTGGTAATTTTGACTTCCTAAGTTTCTTTAGAAAGTGCAAGCATTGCTGAGCTTTTTTGACTGTGCTGGATGTATGGACTGACCAGGATAAGTTCTCTGTGATACAAACACTCAAAACTTTTGTACTCTTGACCCTTTCCACTGTCATCCCTTTCATCACAAGAGGTTTGTGTAGTACTTGAGATCTTCTGAAATCAACAATCAACTCCTTTGTCTTGCTGACATTCAGTGCTAGATTGTTGTTGTCACACCAGACCAGTAGTTGATCAATCTCATTCCTGTAGGCCTCCTGCTTGTCATCTTTGACCAGGCCTATAACAGTGTTATCATCCACAAATTTGATTATTCTATTTATCTCATGTCTGGCTATGCAGTCATGTGTCAGCAGAGTGAAAAGAAGAGGGCTTAAGACACACCCCTGCAGTACTCTTATGTTCAGGATGATACTTCCAGAGCTGTAGTCTTCCACACAAACCTTTTGAGGCCTTTCAGTAAGGAAGCTCAGAATCCAGTTGCATAAATGAGAGTTTATGCCCAGTTGAAGTAGCTTTGATATCAGATTCTGAGGGATGACAGTGCTGAAGGCAGAACTGAAATCAATGAATAGTAGTCTTGCATAGCAATTTTTGCCTTCTAAGTGGTTCAGTGTTTCATGGAGAGCTAGTGAGATGGCATCTCCTGTACTGTGGTTTGTCCTGTATGAGAATTGCAGTGTCCAGAATCACAGGTAAGATTGAGGCTGTATGATCGTTGACCACCCTCTCCAGGCACTTCATTACCATTGAGGTTAAAGCAACTGGTTAGTAGTCATTCAGAGTTGTTGGCTGTGGTTTCTTGGGTAGAGGAATGATAGTCATCTCCTTAAAGTATTTCAGAACACTGGCTAGATGGAGTGAGGTGTTGAAGATGTCAGTGAGTACTGGAGCCAGTTCTGTCGTACATTCCCTTAGTGCCCTGCCCATGATGTTGTCTGGGCCAGCTGCTTTCCTTGGGTTGACACATTCTACAGTTCTGGTGACATCTATTGTACTGAAGCTCAGCACCGCTGTGTGCTTGTCTTCAGGGATTCTGCATGCTGTTGTTGTTGTCAGCATCAAACCTACTAAAGAATTTGTTCAGCTGGTTCAGAAACTCAATGCTATCATCACATGAAGCTGATGTAGGCTTGTAGTCTGTTCTTCTTCTACTTCTTCTTTTTCTTCTTCTTCTTCTTTCGGCTTTTCCCGTTTAGGGGTCACCACAGCAGATCACCTTTCTGATCTTGATTGGCAGTGGAGTTTTATGGTGCCGAGTTGCCAGCCTGGTGCCCAACCTTCCACAGAAGGCACACACATGCATGCACTCACACCTAGGGCCAATTTAGACTGCCCAATCCACCTACAGCATGTCTTTGGGATGTGGGAGGAAACCAGAGCACCCAGAGGAAACCCAAGTGACCACAGGGAGGACATGCAAACTTTGCATAGAAGGCACCACAGCTGAGGATCAAACCTGAGAATCTCTTGCTGTGAGGCAGCAATGCTAACTGCTGCACCACTGTGGCCACCCCATAGGCTTGTAGTCGGTGATGGTTTGAATTCCTTTCCAGAGTTACCTGGTATCCTTCTGGTCCCTGAAGTGACTTTGGATTTTTTTGCCATAGGATCTTTTCACCTCTTTGATACCTTTGTTCAGTTTGGCTCTGGCCACACTTAAAGCTTATATATCTTGGAATTTGAAAGCTGTGTTTCTTACTCTCAAGAGCTTGTACACCTCACTAGTTAGCCAAGGCTTTTGTATACCCTGCCAACATTAGATACTGTGGGGATATGCCAGTTAAGTGCAGAAAATATAGTAAGAATATAGCCTTGGCTCTGAAAAGTAGTCAAAAAGATATATTATGGTATCAGTGATAGCACCATAGTCTACTTGTGTGGCTTAGACCATGTATCAGTTTATGGAGTAGAGCTACATGTCAGCCAAACTCAGCCAACATTGTTTGATTTTTTTACAGATTTGGCAATGGTCATTATACAGACAAACCTCGTGATAGGGCCAAATGTATACGTGACAGTCGCTCCCTGCTTGCGTATAGAAATTGTATGGTATATGATGCAGCTAGTGGTAGCAACACTTAAATCATGGAAGGTAAAGGACAGCCAAGGGCCAGGACTTCTAGCTGATGGGTACAGGTAACAATACAAGCATGAATGTGGATAGTTTAAGGGAGCAGATTAGATATATATTTAGGAAAGTCTCTTTTAACTCTAATCTGTTGCATTGCATGTAAGACTAGGGTTTTTGTCCAAGTGTTTGAATCTAAGCAGCAGGTAGCCAAATTCTAAACGTATTTCTGGCTGATTATATTATGCTTTGCATGACTAATGAATGGGTTTGCTTCATAGCTTCTAACCCTCTAAGAGCGACCACACAGAGTCATGAATGCAAAACAATAAACTAAGTCATGTCATTAATATGCAATGAACAAGCATTTGGCATTTTAATAATCTGGTGGTTGGAACAGCTAGTTAAGGTTGTGAACTGCAGTTATTGAGGTACAGGGTTTGATTCCCTTAGCTCTCATTTAACTACTGTGTGATTTTGAATAAGTCACTTAACCAGATAGTACTTAGAGGCAACTGAGGCATTTGGGCTAGGCTCCTCAGTAGCCCGTGGACTGCAAGCCTAGTAGCAGCCTTTGAAGCTATAAACCTGTTGATGTGAATGGTCTGAGTGGTATTGATCCTAAATAAAAGCTATTAATACGGTAGACCTGCCTGCTTAGTTTTACACAAACATACTTATACAAACTAAGTAATGTAATGCATTGTAATGTAATATAATGTGGTGGGAGTGCGTAGTGCATTGTAATGTAATATAATGCGTAGTGCATTGTAATGTAATATAATGCAGTGGGAGTGCGTAGTGCATTGTAATGTAATATAATGCAGTGGGAGTTCAAAGTGCATTGTAATGTAATATAATGCTGTGGGAGTGCGTAGTGCATTGTAATGTAATATAATGCTGTGGGAGTGTGTAATGCATTGTAATGTAATATAATGCAGTGGGAGCGCGTAGTGCATTGTAATGTAATATAATGCAGTGGGAGTGCGTAGTGCATTGTAATGTAATATAATGCTGTGGGAGTGCGTAGTGCATTGTAATGTAATATAATGCAGTGGGAGTGCGTAGTGCATTGTAATGTAATATAATGCTGTGGGAGTGCGTAGTGCATTGTAATGTAATATAATGCTGTGGGAGTGCTTGCATGATTAGGAAACCAAGAAAAAGCAGATGAAAAAAGAATGTTGTTGAACAGAGAAGTTTTCAGGTGCCCTTGTATGTATAAAAAAGTTGAAAAACCTAAAATAGGCCAAGATAAAACAACAGAATGATACATGTTGATTACAATATATAAGCTAGGAAATATTTTATTTGTTTATTTTATAACAACAGAATGGTACATGTAGGTTACAATATATAAGCTAGGAAATATAATAGCACAACAAGTAAATGAGGAAGAAATAGAGGTATTACATGGTTACATGAGGGTAGGAGTATACCAGAAAAAAAGAAGATATGTTATTGCCAGAAATTTAAGGAAAAAGTGAACCAAAAACAGGAAAGCTCTCAAACTAGAACTACAAACTAAAAAAAAAAAAAAAAAAATACAAGATAAATGAAAAAAACAAGTTTCACTGCCTCAGTTTCTGAATTTCTAGATTATTGCGTTTAGACTATGGTGACAGCGATATACTTGGTCTGCTTTCTAAGTTATAACACATACTTCTAAAAGGGAATTATACGGATGATAGAGAAATATCTCCATGAAAAATAATCATTTTATATGAAAACTTGAAAAGCTGATTTCACTAAAATTTGTGAACAACTGAGTTTCTCTTCCTCTCACTCTGCAAAGTACCTGTATGATCAAAAAGTACTGAAAAATAGTCGTGTTTGTGAATTTGTAAGTCTAAACAAAGACGGCTAGCAAGACATTCAGTATGCTTTCTTCTTTCATCACTGCCTCCACTTTACAATACATTTGTCTGACACTCAAAGCATCGTCGTTGGTCAGAACCTTATTCCCAACAATATATTGAACATTTCTCAGGAAAAAGGTTTGTAATGCAGTCACCTAAGAGTACTTCATGAGCTGTGTGACTTTTGTACGTACAGTACTCCTTAACCTTTTCATCTGCTCACTGGAGCTAGGTGTGGTCCTTCAAGAGTGGTACAAAGTTATATCACACCTCCAGTGTACAGAGGTACATGACTTTCACAGTGTTGGAGTTCTATGAATATCTAGCATAATACTGGATTTAAAACTTTATACTTCTCATGGCCTTCTGTATCAACATCGCTATGGCTTCTTCCAAAGATCATTCCTTTCTGATATTGTTTGTCTTAGTATTAAAATTACTTCTAAGAACTTCACCAGGGCTTCATTTTCTAGCATGCTTATATAAGGTTGACTCTTTAGTTCTTACAGAGATGATCGGCTTTATTTCTAAATTTTCGAAGATCTCTATACGGGCAGTAGTCTCTGATATGTTCTCTTTCTGTCTCTGTGTCTGCAGTTGAGTCCTTTAAAAATCACTCCTAAGACATATCTTATTTAACACTTTACTTTCAGACATTAAAATTAGTGTGTCCACTAAAACTGTTTATTTGCAGAAAATGTCAAACTAGTAAGGAATCATTACCCATAAGAAAATTAGGACAAGTGGGAAAATAACTGACTTAGATCACTATGGCTTAGCAATCAGGTTAAGTCAAAGAGGTTTACTGACATCTGTATAACACCAAGGGAAGCACTTCTTTCAGAGGATGGTCTCTGGAATACCTAATCAATTAAAACTGCATTTCTGAATTTGTGGATTCCAGGAAGTATGAGTCTACAGATGGGTGAATTGCATTCCTTTCATCAGCAATAAAAGACATAAAACATAAGGTATCTCACCATAAATTAACTCAGCCATACTTTAGGATGGGAGCTGTCATTCCCAAGTTATTTACTTATTTGTTAATTGGGGTAGATGAACTAACCATAGGATACTTTTCGTTCATGACCTGGCCAGATTGCTAAGTCCACCAGCTTATTTGGCCAGCAGCGTATATGTACATATTTTATATAATCAGTTGAGTAGTCTGCTAAACATAGAATGGTATAACATCAGTAAGTTTAACTCTCTATAAAATCTATGCAAGCAATAAAATTTGCAAATTGTTCACACAAAGCAATGCAGATATTTAGCCACTCTCTCACACAGATGATTGTCTGACAAAAATATATGTGACTTAGTGCTGCTGAAACAGTTCATCTGTCTGTCTCATTTACACGGTGAATTTATTAACCAGATAAGTCACTAGGTCCAAGTGCTTTTATTTTTGGGGTATGTCTTGTGACGACAGTTGTAGCTAAGCAAGACACTTGAAATCACATATTATGTAAATGGACTGACTAGAACCAGGGCTACAATATGAAGTTCATTATCAGTTAACAGCTTAAACCTTCTGATTCCTTACCAGCAGACCAGGTATACTTTATTTTATTTAAAATTTAAAATGGGAGACAGGAATGCATTGGTTGACACCTGATGTTAAAAGCCTTTACACTAGCATTCCACACAGACATGGGGTGAAAGCCCTTCATTATTTTTTGGATGATAATCCCCTTTCTCATTGCATTATTGAGTTTACAACATTTTGTCTTATGAATATTTTTTTTTACTTTTAACAATGATGTTTTTCATCAGGTTCAGGATACTGCGATGAAGCCCCCATTTGCCTAAATGTATGCAAATTTAACTGTAACCCTTTTTGAAATTGAATATTTATACCAATATGATTATGTTAAGAAACATGTGGTTAAATACTTTTGTTATATTGATGATTTAATATTTATTTGTAAAGGGTGTGATCATGAGGTTCAGGATTTTGTGCAATATTTACAAGATAATAGATGTAATTTTATTTTTGACGGCCTCCAGTTAGATGAACAGGTTTCTTTTTTGGATTTAAAATTAAGAGGTCATAATAATGGTAGGATACAAACTACAGTTTATAGAAAATTTTTGAAGGAGGGCAATATCTACAGGGAAGAAGCTGTCATCTACCCCATTTTATTTCCGCTTTACCTTATGGAGAATTTCTAGGGATTTGTAAGCTGAGTAATGATGATTTTTATTTTCACAAACAGATTAAAAAACTACTGATATGTTTGTAAACAGGGGATATGATGAACAGAATGTTGCTGAATCTCTTCAAAAATTATTAAGAAACTAAAGGAAATTGATAAGGCCTAATATAAAGAACAGAGAGGGAATGATGTTTCTTTTTTAAGAAATATATTCCCCCTCGAATTAGAATGATAAGGAGTTCAGTTGAAAATGGTAGTAATAAAAGAAAGATCTAGTTTGTTACCACTTATAATGCCCTCAGTGAAAAAATAGTTGAACTTTCAAAGTATTATAGATTCATAGGTTCATAGGCTGGTACTAGGCTATCGACCCTAGGGCCTATACAATCCTAGCCATAACAAATCCCTGGATATTTCTTCCCACAGTATTTACTTTCCTGGACCCCTGATCACTGACGTGATCCCCTTGGTGAATTATTGGTCATTTTATTAAATAATCAAGATTTGGCTAAATCTTTGCATCTTGTTATATCGGTCTCATATAAAAGGGGTCGAAGTTTGGCAAACATGCTAGTACATAGTAATTTTGTATTTCCTGCTTCTAATATTTCTGTGAATATTTCTTTTAAAGTTGGAACTTTTTGATGTGAGAAATATTGTATTTGTAAACATATTGTGAAATTGTTTTACTAAAATTAATAATATTAGATATAATAGAGTTGATAAGTATACATGTACTACTGAGAGTGTAATTTATATGTTGAAATGTCCATGTAATTTATTTTATGAGGGTGAAAGTCAGAGAGCTTTCAAGCTAAGATTTCAGGAGCACATTAGGGACATAAAAAAGGAACATCTGAAGAGTCCTATAGCTTTACATTTTAAAGAATACCACCAAGGGAATTTTAATTTGTTGCAGGGTTGCATTTTGGAACAAGTCACAGTATAATTTGGGGAAAATATTACACTGAAGGATAATTTATTGTATAAAGAGACTAAGTATATATTGAAATGCAATACTTTGGAACCTTGGGGGTTAAATACTGATTTAGCTGAAAATATTTGATGAATTGAATATTTTAATTGAATAATTGCATTTATTAATTTATTTTATTTTACATTTGTTAACCGGGGGTGTCTGACTGAGCCGAAAAGGCCCTTTTTCAGCAGAAGCCCGGGGAGAAAATCTCCACAAAGAAAAATTACAGACACATTTAGTTATTTAGACATGATCAGTATACACACAAATTACAAGAGACATGTTTTTGCAGTGGTATGCGGCACATAAACAGTTACAGTGGAGAGAACAAACAAAAAAATATTAATTTTAAAAATAAAGGTAATTAATAGATTTGTGGTGTACAGCTAAAATTTGGAACATAGGTAGAATACATACATAGTACACAGGTACAGTACATACATTGTTGATTAGCCAGTGTTTGTGAGTAAGATTGAAAACTATTATCAAGTGCTCTAGATTTAGTATGTATATGTTATCCGCTTTCACTAGCCTGGGAAGCAATCATGGCACTGCCAACTTTGCTTGAGATGTTGCCTGATGAGCTCTTTAAAGGAGGCTTTGGATGATGTGTTTTGAATGCTAGTGGGGACAGAGTTCCATTTTTTAGCCACTGAACTACTATATAGTGCACCTCCAAAGCTATTGTAGCTGTTGGTGACTTCTAGTAGTAGTTTGCTTGATGATCTAAGAGGCCTTTTGGCGGCGTGTTGTACTAGGTTTTAGAGGGCAGGACACTTATTGGGGAGGTAATAGATAGAATGACAGAGGCAGAGCTGATTGTAGGTTAGGAGGCTGGGCAGTTGATTGCTTTTTTGATTTTGTATATATATTACTTGATTTGTGGAGGTTTTATTACTCCTTGAAGGCTGTATGCTGAGGTACTAGAGGTTAGTAAATGATTTTTCTTGGTGAACTGTGGCTTGTGGTTTTGTTTTATCCTGCTTTGCTGTTTTCATGTGGACCAGATATATGAGCTGCATCTTTCCTGAATGGAATTAAACCCATATTGTGAAAAGGAAGGCATCAATTCATTACCACTGAACTAACAAATTATAGTTTTCAAAACTGGAGACACCGAGAAGTATCAATGTAATAAACAATAAAATGCAAAATAATATATATATATTTTTTAAGTGTAACACTTTTTTTTTGTTTGTTTGTTTTTTTTCATTGTAAAAAGTCTGTATGGGGAACAGTAAACAAAATCCATTCGCTGTTATGAAATGGTCCACATTCAGAATATCATATTCAGTAAAACAGAGCATTGTCAATGCATTACAGCTCCTTTCAAACAAGAGCCCCTTACTCTAAATGTGCGTATATTAACCCAAGATAATCAGAAATTTCCTTGGCATGTATTTCACAAGATAATCAGAAATAGCAGCTTTGATCCCTTAGCTCAGCAATTTGCTATAATGTTCAGTTTGTATCTGTTACTTCTATCTTCCACTCTTTCTTGATAAGTTAAAGCTTAACTTAATCTTTCTTTGGTGTGGATAAGAATAAAGTGCCTTACATTTGCCAGTAGCAGCTACTATACTTGTTTAAGCAGAAAACTGTTGAGTGGTATATTTGTTCAAATGTTGTGCCTTGAGCTATCCTTGATCTCAATGAAGTTTCCTGTTACAGCAAGAAATGTTAATATCTATTTCAGTTACTACATAATTTAAAGCAGCAGGCATGACCACACGTGAAGCTGCAGCTTTCTATTCACTTTCATTTAATTTTATTGCAATACCCCATTTATCAAACCATGATGGTATTTTCCTCCACACTAAACTGAAAGATGCCCTGTCATTATAACCCATACTATTTTATATCAACAAAATACTGCTTATTAAAATGTCGAGTTGAATGTGATTCTATTGCAAGGGTGAAATATTCCTTGCATTTCTCAAATGTATGCATGCATGCATGGCAAAATGGATGACTATCCACAATACAAAGCTTACAAATATAGCATAAAATAATTAATAATAATGTATTAATTAAAGCAATAACATTGAAATGACCAGTTTGAACTAAAATGTTACGGAGGACTTGCTAGACCTCCTTTCAACCACTTAACACAAGAAATTAGGGCAAAGCTGAAACAAATTGAGGGACAAAGGCCGAAAAATAGGGACAGATTTTAAGTATGCTCTTATAAACTTAAAATTGCTAGAATAATAAGCCTTGTGTTCGTAGGCATTTCTGAAGGACATCATCTGAAACTCAAATGTCTGTCATCATTTATTGTTTCAATTCTCAACAATTTGCCAGACAACCACAAATTTTGTGAGGAACAGACCAAAAATATGAGGCAAAAATCTGGAGACTTGAGAGGTATGCAAACAAACTCATCAAAACAGCAAGATAGGTGTGTCACATTGATGTATTTCCTTGTTCTGAGAGTTGTAATAACTACAAGAAAAACCTATCCAAGCTAGAGTTTTCACTGCGTGATACCTTAAACCTTCTGTAATAAAGGGCCATAGGATATATGCAAATGACTCCTTAAAGAAATCAGTGTTCCAGTCATATGGCTTCTGAATGTACATGATTTGCTAATTTTTCTTTTTAAGTGTTTATGGTTACATTCAGATCATTAAAACCTAACCCCACTAGCTGTGGACATACATGTTTCAGTCTTCTTATCACCTCATCAGTACAGGATACGTGTACTGTTCGTCTATACATTAGAAACACAGGGTCTTTAAACCCAGCTATTTCCACATCAGTTAAGATGTCTGCAAAATATCCCAACTAATATCCAAACCAAATAGTAAAAAAGTTACACAGACAAACCAATTAGTAATAATGACAAGAAAAAGCTAGCCAAGCAAGAGTTTCCACTGTATGATACCTGTAATAGGGGCCCATGGGATGTATGCAAATGACCCCTTAAAGACAGCAAGTGTTCCAGCTATATGGTTTCTGAATATCCATAACTTCTTAAATTTTCTTTTTGTCTTTATCGATACACTCAGGCCATTAAAGCCAACCTCACATTTTCTTCGAAATGTAACTTATCTATATAGAAAAAACAATTGCAAATGCTGAAAATGGACATGGAAGTACACTAACAAAATGTATTATTTAAGATTTTCATCTCAAGATGCACAAGACTTCAAAAGGATACAAAATATTTTCCACAAAACATTTAAATACAGATATGAATTAACCTATAGTTGAACAATAAACACATTTAAACTAGGGATGAATTTCCTGTTCCCCATCCAAATATCCAATTTACACTTGAATTGGGTTAGGGAGAAACTCTCCTTCACATGGATGGGGAGCCTGTTACAGAGAAGGAGTAGTCTCTGTGATACATACCTGTCTCTCCAACAGGGCTTATTTATATCACAGGCAAGATTTAAGTCTTTACAATGGGTAATTTTTGTGTTGTTTGTTTGGTGGACATGCAAGAGGTCCATTAGAGTGGGACTGACAATGCCTTGTATGCCAGGCATAGATCTCCCTTCAACAGTCTGTAGAAGACAGAATATAAGGATAGGGCTTTGAGGCAGTCTGCATAGGACAAGTTACTTATGCCATTTATTCTTTTAATGAGGAACCACTGTGGACATTCCAGTTGTTGGATATGCTTGGTTAGGTACATATAAAATGGATATTCTGCTCAATGATAGGTCTGATGAATGCCAAATACAATGGCACAATGACTTTCTTGGACTTAGATGCCATAGCTTTGTTTATAAGTTGAACAACATAGAATGATCTCCTCACTACTGTAGACACAGGATGCTCAAAGGCTAGATTACTGTCTATGTGTGTCCCCAAGTCCCTGACTACTGTATCAATTCTTAGGCGTGTGTTGTAATATAATAGCTTCCAGGGGTAAATGACTTCCTGAAGGATACTATTATGCAGTTCTTGGCATTTAGTTTTATTCCATGGCTCTGGCACCATCTGTTTGTCTGTGTCAGCCCTTCCTTGTGTCACTGGGTGATTCAATGACAGCTCCTAATTTGCAATCATCTGCAAATTTAGTCAGCCAGAGACCACTGACATTGACCTTGATGTCAGAGAAGTAAATGCCAAAAAGGAGCAGTCCCAGGACCAATCCCTGAGGGACTCCACTTGTGACTGGCCTCTTTGCAGAGGTAGACTCATCAGTTCTAACTTCCTGGCTTCTGTCTGTGAGCCAGCTGGCTATCCACCAGGTGACATTATGGTTTGTACCTAATCTCTTAAGTTTGTCAACAATGCCCGAATGGGGGATTTTATTGTGATCTGCAATTTAGTGTTTCTTTGTTTTGATTTCAGCCCCTGTAATCAGATGGTTTGTGATCTACAACAATAAATAAAAGTTTATCTCTACCAGCACACTTTAAAGTATGTTTATATAGAGCATTACTCATATCTTTCTTTTTTTAGCATAGTAAAACTCCCTAATTCTATTAGACAATTTCCTAGTAGTTATACATATATAAAAATCATTGTAGTATACACGTATAGTCAAGTAAACTAAACCTATGGAATTACAAGTAAAATGAGCATGGCTATAAATAATTTTATTTAAATGGGGGAAGAAAATAAAGGCACCCTTATAAATATAGGAACACCATTTACAGCTTCCACAAGCATAGGTACCCCTTTTCTTGTTTGTTCTTAACAATGGCACCCTGGTACAGTCAGTTTTTAACAAACTTATAAGATTAATCCCTCTTTTGCAGGTAAAATTTGGATGATTGTCAACTTCTATAGTTAAGTCAAAATTCCCTGTAATATACCAATGTCTTTTGATAATTACATTATTATTATTACTATCCAAAAACATATCCAAAGCATAAGTATTATTGCAAAAAAGATTTTCTAATGCTAGAACATTTGGATACACCAACCCCAGCATGTAAAACAGATGGATATAATGTATCTCGGTTATTAATTATCCATTCCATGGTAATATTCAACAAATATGAGCTATATCCGCTGTCTAAAAATAACTGACGTACGAAATTCAACTCATTCAAAAATATATTTTCCTGTATAGTCAAATGGGACATTCTAATCCGTTGTCCCTTTGTTTTTCATAATGATTGTTACTAACATGGACATACTTATTTACAAAAGCATTCTTACAATGTATTTTCCTCTCAGATTTCTAATACATAGCGTTCATATGCATAAGAACATCTAATAATGCAACAGTATTTCCAAAGGAACCAATGGAAAATTAAAAAAAATCATTACTATCACTTAAACAAGAGAAAAACTGACAACCTTCATTGCTGGTATCATTGCAAATAAATAATAAGTCATCCACAAATATTCAGTAGAAAGATACTCTTTCAAATAAAGTAATTTTGATTAAGGTATAATAATTCTACCACTCCATAGCATAATTAGCAATCACTACACCCCTAACTTCCTGATAATATTTATAATTAAAAATAATGAAATTCTTACGAAGTAATAACTGAATAAGAATGCAGACTGTGTTAATAAAGGTGGTGTAAGTAATAGTGTGTGTGCAAAATAATCTAACCAAATTGCTTCATTTGTTCCTAGCAATACTAGGAAGTAGTCGCTTCTAATTGTAAGGAGTTAATGATGTATAATTAGATATTTATTTATTTTAATCAGTATATATTTTTTTAATTTGTGTATTATTTAAT
Source organism: Protopterus annectens (assembly GCF_019279795.1). Taxonomy (NCBI): domain Eukaryota; kingdom Metazoa; phylum Chordata; order Ceratodontiformes; family Protopteridae; genus Protopterus; species Protopterus annectens. The sequence continues at coordinate 432,869,138 of NC_056744.1, read as the reverse complement.
TGATTAATTATTTACAGGTTAATTGATGCATGCATTTAATTTTTTTGTGTGATAAATATTTTGCATTTTGATTGAGTCTTGTGCATCTTGAGACAAAAAAACGTAGATAATACATGTTGTTGGCATATTTCCATGTCCATTTTCAGCACCTTTAAGTGATTTTTGTTGCTAGTTGTTGGTGTTCCACTTATATCAAGTACCATGTTTGTTTATGTTTTGTTTTCTGTATACATTTGGAGTAAAATGTTTGAAGTATATGTCATATGTCATTTTACTGTGTTAATATGATTTGTTATGCTATGGTATGTTTATGCCCTAATTTCAGAAAATGCTCATTTGTCTTTACATTAGCACCCTGATGGTTAAAGCACCGGATAAGAATCACATTTTGTGTGCTGGTGGAGTAATGGCACATTGGTTAGCACTGCTGTCTCACAGTGCTTGGTTATCCAGGTTGGTTCTTGGCTAGGGAGGGGAATGACTTTCTGTATCTAGTACATACATCTGCCCTGTGTCCATGTGGGTTTCTGTTGGATAATTTGGATTCCTCCCACATTCCAGTAGGTGAATGAGTGATCCTCCAAATTCCTTGTAGATGTGCATGGCATGTGGATGTGAATGTGTATGTTCCTATTCCTGGATTAATGTCTCTGCTTTGTGCCTATTTCGCACCCATATAAGCTCCATTACCTCCATGACTCTGAACTTTCTCTGAATTTGATTAAGTGCATACTCAGAGACTGAATTTAGTATTTTATGCATGTTGGGTGGTTAGTCGGTGCTCAGACTTATGTATATGAACAGTTTAACTTATGTTGTTTTAGTCCATAATACATTAAGCTGCTAGAAATATCAGTTGGATTCATGAAAACTGAATGTCATAAGAGTGGTTTGAGGGTGCAGTGCAGTGTTGTTATCATTCATTGCAGAGTGCAGAGCATGAGATGAGGATAGTGAGAAGTGGACTTAGCCTGAGGCGCTTAGATGATGTTTGACTCATTACACTGAAGTAACCACAGCATGTTGTAATAATGAAGCACAATTCATGCAGCATCTCACTGCATATCACACATGTTGAGGGAAATTGCAGGCAGGAATGTCAGGTTGAGGGTCTATTAGGGATAGGGTGTAGAAGTGAGTGACATGTAGCATTACCCTCGCATTCTGGGTGGGGCTTGTACTTTAATCATTACCTGAATATGCAATCAGTTAGGCAGAAATGGAGTAGGTAGCAGATTATGGCATGGTTAGGTTCCTTAATTATTGACTGGATTGGGAAAGTCAGCAGTGGACATCAGTTTCTACCAAAGGGAGAGAGGTTCGTATGTAAGGGGGCATTGTGAATATTTAGGGACACTCTAGTGGGATGGTTACAGTGTCTTGTGACTGTTGAAATAATGGTGAAGATCACAGACTATAATATACTAACCCACTTCTAGTACCTTGTATAGATATAAACACTGAAACATCTTCCTGAAATGCCATGCAACAATATTCCTACATTATGTGTTCCAAGATAACTGCCATAGTACACCTAGTCCCAGAACTCTGCATAACACAGTTTCAACTACAAATATACAAATGAATTAAAACAATTTTGATGACCCTTTTCCCATGTAGCTCTTTGAAAATTATTCTTACTTTCAAGGCATCATGACGTGTGAGTGAGTATAGTTACCACCCTATTTGCATATTTGAATTGTTCACACTTCCATAAGTTAGCAAATCATGTTTCCTTGTTGGGTGCTGGGGTGCAATGAAAGGTTTAGATCGCTGCATCACTACCTGGGAATTTGTACCTGGACATCAATATTAATTAGGATCATAGGTTCATAGGTAGGTGCTAGGCTATCTGCCCGAAGGCATTTATAAGCCTAGCCAGAATGTGTTGGCTTTCGCCACCCCCTTAGATTAGTTCCCTGTGCCTCTGTCCAGCAGAGCCACTGAAGTGATTCCCCAGGGTAAACTTTCTGTTTCCATCCACTCTTCAAGGTTTCCCTTGAAGAGTGTTAGCGAGGAGTTCTGCCTAAAGTAGACTGGAATCTTATTCCAAAGCATGGGAAGTCTCTGGGACAAGAAACTATCCCTCCAGCATGTCCTATTTATTGTTGTGGTGAGGTTTAGATCCCTAGAGTGTGTGGCTTGAGGGGATAAGGTTTTCCTTAGGTGGAGCATGTCCATCAATTCTGGGTTGGACATGGCCTTGTATGTTAGGCCGAGATCACCTCTGAGTACGCAGTATGTAACCGAGTACAGCTAGAGTTTCTTCAGTCGAGCTGCATAGGGCATCTGTTTGACACCAGTGATCCTCTTGGTGAGGTACTTATGTGGTCTTTCCAGCTGTTGCAGGTATCTTGTAAGGTACATCCCAAATGGGGAGTTGTACTCTATGATGGGTCTGATGAGTGATGAGTAGAGGGGCACAATGACCTCTTTTGATCTGGATGCAAACCCTTTTGTGATTAGGTGGACCACATAGAAGAATTTTCTAACCACTTTGGCAATATGATTATCAAAGGAGAGATTACTATCTACCTATGTGGTAGTTTGTGTGTACTTTGTTTTTTCCAAAGGGGATGACTATGCACTTTTTGGCATTTAGCTTGAGGCCATGATTTTGACACCAGGTATCCGTCTCAGTGAGACCCTTTTGGAGGATGTCTGTGTCAGCTGGAGAGTCAATTATAGCCCCTAGTTTGCAGTCGTCTGTGAACTTTGTCAGCCATAGTCCTCCTGTGCTTGCCTGTACCTCTGAGAAGTATATTCCGAACAGGAGGGGTCCTAGGACTGAGCCCTGGGAACTCCATTTGTAACCGGTTTAGTGTCAGACCTAGTTCTCGCAACTTTCACCACGTGAGTTCTGTCCATGAGTCAATTGACAACCCATCTTGTGACATAGGGGTTTATGTTCAGGCGGGTGAGCTTGTCTATAATACCAGAATGGGGAATGGTGTTGAAGGCCTTTGCAAGGTCTAGGTATGCTGTGTGTACCACCTTTCCCTCATCTATAGCCTTGGTAACTGTCTCTAAGAAGTCCACCAGGTTTAGGAGGCATGATCTGCCCTTAACCAAACCAAACTGGGTACGGTCCAGTGTTTGGAGGTTCCCAATGTCTCTGTTAATGAGTTCCATGATGATGTGCTCCATAGCCTTGCAGACTAAGCTAGTCAGGGTTATAGGGCGATAGTTCCCAGGGTCTGTTTTGGCTCCACCTTTATGGAACAGAATAACCATTGCTGTGCGCCCCTCTATGGGTATGTAGCCTGTGGAGAGGCTGAGTTTGAACAGTGTGTTTAGGTGAGGGGTTAGTTTGTCTTTGAGCTCATGTAGGACACAGCCTGGGACACCATCTGGTCCCATTGATGCTGTGTTTTTGGCTTTGGAGAGGGCTCTTTTAACCTGTCTGTGATTTCATGGGCTCTACATTCTTCTGGTATGGTTATGGACCCTTTTGGGGGTGAGAGGGGGTGAAGTTTGCACTGAACCTGTCTGCCAGGATGTTGGCAATATCGGTTGTTTCAGTGTATTTTGTGCCATTCTGCATTAACACCGAGCAGATCTGAGCATTGCCACTTAGATTCTTGACATAGCTAAAGAATGCCTTGTGGTTATCTTTGGAGTCCTTGGCAATTTTTCTTTTGAAGCTCACCTTGGACAATTTTATGAGGGATCATATCTTGCTGATACTGATCAGGAATGTCTTCCCTTCTTGGGATTTTACTCTTTTCTGTACTGGTTTCCTCCTTCTATTGTATAGCTTGTTTATGGCAGGGGTCCACCAGACTAGTTTCCTTTCCTTGGAGGAGTGAGTCTTGGTTTTGCTTGGGATAGCATGATCCATGCATTCTTGTAGGTGCCCGTAGAATGCATTAATAAAGGACAGGAGCGGCTCATGCTATAGGACTGCAGGACTGCAGCCCCTCCACCTGTAAAATGGGTCCCCCTCCTGTAAAATGGATTAAATAAATTCCCCATTCCCCCGACCGTAGAGCATATTAAAATAAAAATTCTCAGACTCCGTGCATGCATGCTTAGTTTCTGACTGCTGTGTTAGGCAGACCAGAACTCCAAGCATGCATGCTCAGGCATTCCAAGCTTCAGACTGCTCTGTTAGGCAGTCCAGATAGGGAAGGCAGAAAACTCCGGCCTTCCAGCCCAGAGGTCTGTGTGGTGACGACCGCACAAACTGGAAGGTCACCAGACTGCATCCCTCACAGGCTGGACCAACAGCAGGAGGCTCCAGCTTCCTCACATCTTGTGGGAGACCCAACGGCATGCGCAGGCCATTATGGAGGACCGATCTGGCTGCAGGATCACTACGGAGGAGCTGGTCTGAGGACAGGTGATTGCTGCGGAGAATGTAGCTGAGTACAGAGACAGGTAGGGTGCGTGTGTGTGTAAAATGTTGCTTCATGGTGGTGGGTAGAGAATAAGGCTTGAACCATGTACCTTGGTCTCAAGTGACAAGAGCCTGAATTCCTTACCCACCACCATTTGTAAAACATTTGCAGATTTTTGCCTCATATTTGTTCTGATCCTCATAAAATCTGTGGTTTCTGTATTTTTGTTACTTTACTTAACACAGTCAGTGGTGCAGTGGTTGCAGTGTTGCCTGACAGCTACAGGTTGTCTGGTTTGATTCTTGGCTGGGGTGCCTTCTGTGTGGAGTCTGCATGTCCTCCCTGTGTTTGTGTGGGTTTGCTCTGGTGTCCTCAGTGGGTATTTGTCACTATTGTTTGGACTGTATTCCCCCATTATTGGCTTTGTCCAGGTTTTTTGTGCCAAGGTTGAGAGCTATGGTGATAACTGAACTCACTGAATATGTTTGGGGGCTGTATTCCCCCATTATTGGCTTTGTTCAGGTGTTTTGTGCTAAGATGTTGACAGTTATGGTGAGAACTGAATTCACTAAATGGTATCCATTTATGTTTCAGTCTTCCTTTCTTTCATAAAAATAGATGATTTGGCATAGTGGTATGTTGCTCTGGCTGTTTTGCACAGGATCCTGGGTTCAATACTTGGCAGTGAAATCTATGGTGGTAACACAGCATTTTATTCTAGCAACTTTCCAGCATTATACAAGGAATGTTTAAAATGTGTCCCTGGTTTGTGGGCTTTTGTCCACCCCCCCCCAAATAAATTTTGGCTTTTTCCAGATTTCTTGTGCTGCAAACTTCAGAGATACAGCTGAGTGTCGAGTAGATTTTACAAGGAGCTGAGAGCTGCAGGGGAACAAAAGTTTACTGCTGCTTATGCCAAGTCTGCTTAATAAATAGCACAACAGGTAGTGTACTTGCTTTGATGCTGAAGGCTGTGGGTTCTACTCCCACAGTAGGTAGATCAATTGCTCATACTGTACTCTGTTGTAAAGGGGATGGATGCTGCAGTCCTCTTTGATGAAGATACCTTGTAACTATGAACCTGTTCCTCAGTTTGCTATCTACTCCCTATTGTGATATTACTAGCATTATCATTTTTTTAATGCATCATACGCAATTTATTCCTCAAGGACAATAGGCACTTTATTTGTAGATGAAACAATGACATATAAAGTTGTTTGCTAGCAGTAACCTCTTCATTAGTTAACAGATTTCTTTAATGTGGAATTATTTAGATGACTTTTACTTCTTCAGAGATCGTGCATATTTACTGATACTGGTGGACTGTAGAAGTTTGAGTTAGACTTTTATGATGGAAATGTTCTGAATTGGGCAGTTTTTGTCATTATTGGTGCATGCATTTTGTTTCATTGTTTACTGGAAAAATGTTCAAACCAATAAATTTAAAATGCCCTCTAACAACTATACTGTATTGTACAAGGAATGTAATTTAATACAGTCAGGAAGGTGTATGAAAGAGCATGTGTATGTTTCGTGTTCAAGGGGCCTATGATTTGAAAACAGCGCAAAATTAATCTTTATCTGCCACTGGCAAAATGTATTTTCTTTGAATGTGGGTTTCAATGCTGTTTCAATAAATGTGAGTTTCAAGGGCAGAGAAGTTTTAATGCTCAGTCTATTTTCATTGTGAGACTGCATTGCTTTGTTTAGCAGATATCTATTAGGGTTTATGCTGTAAAATATAAAATAAAACTTTCAAATTAAATCCATATCATCGCAGAAGTAAAGCAGTATGCACATTACAGTGTTTACGGCAAATGGGGCAAAATAACCAAGGAATGGGACATTGGAATGGCTGTAGGGGGGATGCTCCATTCGACCATGATTTTGTTGGGGGGGGGCAGCAAACTCAGACAGACCCGGCTGAACTATACCTCTCAACTGTCCAGAATTTTGCAGATTTAATAGATTTTTGCTTCTTATTTTTGGTTTGCTCCTCATAAAATTTGTGGTTTTCTGCCAAATCATTTAGGAATGAAGTCACTAAATAATGACAGACATTGAGTTTCAGACGTCATAACCTTCAGAAAAATGCATGCTAAAGCAAGACCTTTTATTCTATCAACTGCCTTTTTAGTACTGTTTGTATGTTCCCCCAATATATTTGGCCTTATCCAGATTTCCTGCATTAAGAGGTTGAGAGGTACGTGCAAATAAATCGCTTTATAGAATTAGGAATATCCAAACCTCTCAACTGTCTCCAATTTTGGCTCAAAATGTTGCTCTCCCCCTAATAATCCCTCTGCAAAATGGCAATTTTGGAAGAAAACATAGAGGGTTTACAATTATAAATAACTGTAATGATCAGAGTTATAGATTACTTTTATTTCAAAAATGCATGTAGATGCTCTTATTTTGTCAGCTGCTCAAGTTAACAGTACTAATTTTAAAAAGGAGTCCCTTCTTTGACAGGTTCCCAGCTGTATTGTGTGGCAATTTTATATTTTTGCATAACGTATTTGGTCTGTTTTTCATAAAATTGTGGTTTTCTGGCAAATTAGTAGCAAATCATTAAAGATTGAAGTTAAAAAAGAATGGCAGACATTTGAGTTTCAGATTTCATACCCTTCAAAAATTCACACTAATGCAAGACCTACTACTATTTTGTTAGCTTTCTAAGTTTATAAGAGCAATATTTAAAAATTGTCTTTATTTTTGGGCCTGTGTCCCACTTCTTTGTATGGCTTTGTCCAGATTTCTTGCTCTGAGGTTGAGAGGTATGAGTGTCAGAGCCATCACCGTCAGCCAGAGACATTTCAAACTGTGACCTACTTGTTGCACTCCACTCCCCATTGTAGTGGCTCTGGATGTGTCCAAGCAAGGCAAGGAGCAGTTATGCAGTGTAAGTGTGCAGAGTATTCCCCTATCCAAGGTAGACCACAAGTATGACCGTGGCTTTTCATCTGTCCTTGATTTTGCAGAATGTTCTGGTTTTCTGTCATATTTTATACTGTTGATTTATGCTTCTTATTATTCAGAAAATGCATGCTGTTGCAGTGCCCTGTTGCTCTGTATTAAAGTAGCAATGCTTTAATGACTATCAGATAAGCTTGTCGGAGATTGTAAGATGCAAGTAAGCTTTAATAAACATACTGTTAAAGAATTACCAACATTGAAAGCCTTTTCATTGTTGCCATGCAGAGAATATTTACATAACTACTTAACATATAAGCCTTAGGTATTGAAATACATATGACAGTATTTGTAATAAAAGACAGGATTACAGTATTTTCAGAAGCTCATTACATTTGTTGGAGACTTGCAGTTATCTTTGCAGGGTTTACCCGTAAAGTAAACAGAATGCCAACGATCATGTGTGGTCCATAACTTGTGCAGTAATCGTTTAAGCAATTTATCTTGAGCTTATTTCTTGTTCACTGTTCATTTTTTACTTTGATCATCTGTTCTCCATGAAACAAGTAGATAGTTGTTGTCAGGCAGCAGGTCTTTTTTGGATAAGAAACATTTTTACAAGTGGGGGTATCACAGAGATTGCTACTTTCAGCATGTTACTTGGTAATTTTATAAAGCTGAATATAAATTATAATTAGAACTGCAGTGCAAGGAGAAGTGGTTTGAGCTGAGTGCTGCCTGGTTTTTTTTTTATATACTTGATTTTGACTGGCATTCCAGTAATGTATTTAAAAAGCAATTTATTTTTTCATGCCTCACAACCTTTGTGTTTCCATCTAGATATTAAGTAAGTTGTCATGTAGCCAATACATTGAAATATTTTTTTCTTCTAGATTTCATTTTGTCTTGATTGGACTCTCATAATGATGGTTTGGCACCCAGGGCAGCGTATTTAAAGTTCCAGTTGTGGTTTTGAGCATAGCTCCACCCCTTTATAGTTGGTCACACCCCTTCTCATTGGCCCCACCCATTCAGCTGTCTACTGCAGCCCCCCTTTAATTTGAAGTCACCAGCCACCACTGGTAAATGATTTTGCAGCTTGGATAGCATTATCCTTTAGCATGGGGGCTTTGAAACTTTCCACCTTGGTCTTAAGTAACGTGAAGTTTGTGTTTGAAAAGTTTTTCATGGTGGTTTCCTTGTCTGGGAGTGGGGGAGGAATGTGGATATCCAAAGTGATTTGTTTATGGTCAGATCTAACCAGCGAGGGGCTGACCTCACCAATTACACCAATACGTGAAAATTTTCTGGTAGAACACATCAAATTCAAAGTCAAAGTAAACTTTATTGTCATTCAGAAATCACACAAGTGCAAAAGATGAACAAAATTCCGTATCTCCAGACTAGAGTATTTTCACAGACATTTACTCATGTAACACCTGGCTATTACATCAGAGACATGCAGGGAGACAGACTAATATTGCACATAATAAGAAACACATTTTAACACTTTTTGAACTGAACACTTACTTGCATGACACTTTAGTATTGCACAGGTACTTGGTTAAGACATTGCGTTGATCCATGCACAGAAAGAGACATTGAATATTGTACTATGAACATTAGAATATCGCACTATGGACCTTAGAGTATTGCACTATGGTTAAGTTATGAATTTGCATGTATTGCACTGAAAGAAGAGATATTTTACTGCATTGCTACTGCCCTAGATGGCCTAGAATTTACAGTCATGGTGAATATTGCACTAAGTATTAGGTGAGATTGGTAACCAGGTTCTTGCACAAATCGAGACAGTTTCTACTGACCCAGTTGGATATCATGGAGTGTTGTGGTTATTAGAGTTAAGCAGACTGATGACATTAAGGAAGAAGGTGTTCCTGAATCTTGAAGTTCTGCAACGTGTGCTTCAGAAGCACTTGACGGCACATGTAGTTAGAGCTTCAGGTGCCACTCTTGAAAGCAAAAAAAAAAGTTACCAGTGATGTTCCACAGGGTTCAGTTTTGGGTCCTTGAAAGGATTAGTGAAAAAGTTGCATGGATGTACACAATGACCTCATAGACAAATAAATGAGACATACAGAATATCAAACAACTGCCAGACTCTAGTTTTCCATACATCCTCTGTTCTGTACAAGATCATCAGTTCCACAATGTTCATAAAACACAACATGCACAGAATCCTGTCATGGGGGAAGTCTATTACAGGAAATATCTAATCCCAAATGAAGCTACCGGTGGCCAGAAGAAAGGGTCAATATGTGTAAAGCGCATCCGGAATGCATACGCATTATAATAGGCTACAATTTTGCAATGGTTCTGTGTGGCAACATGCGTGAATGGGCATTCCTTCGTTGAGGGTTGTGTGTTAGGCCTGGCAAGTCAGCATGTAAAAATCTACTGCCAATCATTAGCAGACTGGAGTTCTGCTGTGGCAACCCCTAACCGGGAAAAGCCAAAAGACACAACAACAACCAATTACAACTATAAATGACACAAACACCTGCCCCTGCAATTTTTCATGAGGAAAGTCTACATTATAGCTACAGAAGTGTCTCCACTTTATGCGATCATGCCTGTATTATCTTAACTACTCCATGGGAGTTATACTGCAAAACCCTGTTTATTGTATCACATATCCCAGAATTATACACTGTCCTCACTCTTGTGATACAGTAAACATTGTACAATGAAATATGGCATGATATATTATGTTGTATGTGCACCATAGCACCTGCACAGTATCCCTGCAATGCATATTGCAAGGCATTGTTGGTGCAGACTGCACCCAATAATTTCCCCATGGTTAGAAGTTGAGGCTTTGTGGCTTTTGACAATGTTATGAATGAAATTGGTATGCATAAGAAAGTAGAACGAAGCAAAGGCTAAGTCTGTGATGAACTGGAAATGTCTTATGATGCATGCAAACACAGAATCCACATCTGTACAATCTGTGTCAAACTTCTGAACCCTGCTGCTTAGAAGTGTAGGAATAGTCCATCCTTGACCTCTAAACCAGACGTGTCAATGAGGCCGATTCCAGAGAATGTACTATCCATTGTTGTAGAAAGCAAGCAGTTTTGTTGTGTGAACTTATGTATATAGAGTTAGAATATTCATTGCCTGTCAACAAGGATTAACAGATAAGGAGCATCCCTCAGGTACAAGCATATGTCACAGATCATGTCAATCACAACCATGGAGTCTGCTCACTTCTAAACATACAGCCTACACACCTGTCACCAGACACTGAGTAGCTCTACACACCTGTCACCAGACACTGAGTAGCTAATAACTGGGTGCCATAGCATGATGGTCTGAGCCTCCTCATGTCCCCTACTGACTCTGTTTTCCTCTAGTGCGTTATGGTCTGGAGCTGCATACACTGCAAAGTTGCCTGTGGCATGCTGTTTAAAACAAACATCTAGGCAGTAATCACACAATGTGCACAATATTTGTTTCACATCCATGTTGCCATTCCCAGCGTGGATTACAGGGATATGGGGAAATTTGTAAATGGGCAAGGGAATATTAAACCTTCAGCTGATGGCAATGTCCAGTGTACACATGATGGGAAATGGAAACAGTCCACATATGCAACATTTGTTGTTCTAATATTCTGCACTCTGCAAAATTACAGAACACAAATACATAGGGGGTCTCATGGAAAATGACTGGCTGGCACAGTTTCCAAGCAGGCATACCCCATTTCACATGTTCTGAGCAAAAGGTAATATAGTGTAATTTAGCCAAATGTCTTCCATACAGAACACTAGCCAATTAAGTAACTTTCTTTCAAATGATATCCTGTAGAAATGACACCACACAAAAGATAGACACACACTTCAATTTCATACAACTTACAGAAGCAGCAAGCTGTGTTATTTACAGACCAGTTAAATGCTGAGCCTTTAACAGGCATCTTGGGCTATTTGCATTCTGTGTTCCATTGATCAGGCTTACAAGTCATACTTGCCTTCATCCTTCAATATCAAGGATGCTTAGAATATGAGTAATTTATGGAGTATCCTGTCTGATGCTGTGCTTGTTAATTGCTGTGTAATACTTCTTGTCTCCATCATTTTACTGTTTTGGAAATGCCACATGTAAGTATTTAAGGTTGTATTTAGCAATGTAGCCATTTCATCATATCTTCATCATTTAAGAAGTGTATTACCACTTCACACGCTAAGTGGGTGGATGGTGTGAATCTTCTTATCATTTTATACAACAATCAAGGTACTGCATTATATTGATGACCAGGAGACAATATGATGCGGAATATCCTAAAAATAGCAAGATAACATGAAGCTGATGTTTTTACCCATACACTGCACAAAAGGCATTTTATGAAACATTAATAGGTCCTTCTGTGTACAGTCTGTATGTTTCCCTTGTATCTGCATAGGATTTTGACCAGCACCCTAATTTCTTTAGTTTCTTTTTACATTGCAAAGATGTGCTGTAGGTAGCTTGGCAGTTTTCCAAACTGTATGAAGGCATGTGGGCAGTGTGTGAGTGCATGTGTGTATCTAGCAGTGGACTGGCATCCTTTTCAGCATTAATTCTCTGCCTTATACCCACCGTGTACTTTGGCAGGCTTTGTCACTTTCATGGCCATGAATAGGATAAACTGTGTATTTGTAACATGAATGAATAAATTAATATGTAACACACTTATGGCTATAGCTTGCTTTAAAGAATGCTTAATGCAATGACATGGCTGTGTGGCTAAATTTGTCAGGTAAAAAAAGACAAACAAACAAATTTTTTTTTAATGCAAAGCATATAAGAGAAAGTGTAGTAGTGAATATCAGTATTTTAACATGACTTATACATATCAAGCTCTACTTCTTGAGCAATCTACTTTAAGGATATTCAGCTCAGCTTGTCAGCAAAGCATCTAATGATTTAAACCAATCAGTGCAGTACAAGGCAGTAAAGTAGCCAACATTAAACTTATAGAGAAGGTATTGAGTGTCCATTGGAGGAGTAAGAGATTAGTACCAGGCATACTTCCATGGAAAACATATAGTTGAATCTTGGAGTTCTAATGAAAATTACTTAATGAGCACAAAGTAATACACTTCTTGAAATACTTAGGAATCTCCTTTCAGCAAGACCCCAAGACATTGTACCAAAATAACATCACCAATTTGTGGTTAACCTTGCAACAGGGTTGTATCAGATGGAACAAGCTTTAACTACTCTCCTGTCCAAAGTGGCAATTGGTAAGATTACCAAGCCTACTGTATACCTTCAGTACCCTTAGGTGACGGTCCATAACAATTTCTTTAAAATAATCCATAACAATTTCTTTAAAAGACTACAATCTACCCTTGCCAAATTCATATGGTTTCCTAAATTAGTTAGAATTTCTTACCAAAGGTTTATATGTCCTAAAGATAAAGGGGGATTAAACCTTCCCGACTTTAGATTATACTACAACATAATTAACAGTAGCAGCCTAATAGTAATATCAGACTATAACCCAAGCAGGAATTCATGGTCCCCGCCCTGGAAAGAACTATTTTATAATTATGTTAGGTCTCTTACTTTTAACCCCAAAGACTTCTCCTTCCTGAATAAAGTGAGTCTGAAAATGTTCAAACTACACATTTCCCTAAATAAGAGTATAACGAACTTACAAAATCTAATTGAAAATTTGAACCTATCCAATGCTTTCACAATCATACAACCATTACACCTCAAACCAAATTTAAAACTTAATTATTCAATGTTAAACTTAAATAATTTCCCCCCTTTTAAAGAAGAGTCAAGTATTCAACTTCTACCCCTTCTGGGACCAATCTATGGCAGATTTGAGAGCATCACTAAATCTCATTAGGAGCTATACCATCATTCTAAGACAATTAAGGGAATTGTGTCCAAAATATTATTTAACCCCATCCTAGATGATAAAGACATTAAAACTTGTCAAATTATCTGGACCCTATTGCCAATGAAGAAGAAAATTATCTCTAGCACATATAAACTAATTACTTCAATTAGATATCAGAATGATTGGTTCTCTTTTCAAAATACCTAGCCAGCTTAAATCCAGCAATCTCAAATAACCAAATAATCCAATCTATCCAACTAACTTCTAAATCAATCCCCTTCAAAAAACTCAGCTTCACACAACTTATGATTATTAACAATGCATACATCACCCCTACCATTATAAACACATGTAACCCCTCATTCTCCCCTTTCTGCCCTTACTGTGTACTACAAAGAGTTGATCTCCTCCACATTTTTTGGAGTTGCAAATTTTCCTATAAACGTTGGTGCTCTCTGGGAGTTAGACTCCAAAAGATGGGTTATGAGAAATCTACCCTTTCATGGGAATCTACTGTCCTACATATACCTCCACCTGGTCTGATAAAGTTACAAAATCATATTCTAATCACATTATTTACCCTTATTAAACTTTGTATTAAATTAAACTGGAAGGATAGACTCTTGCTCACTTGGAGAGGGTTCAAACAAATGGCAGTCAATTATTTATCAGCTCATAAGCTTCTAATGTTTAATCAAAAAGCTTATCCGTGTTGTATTGAATATTGGAATATATTATTTGACCTCATTCTGCATTAACTGGATATCTTCAACTTAAAGATAATTTAAGGAACATGGGTCTCCTTACCCACTACTTCTTCTTTCTTCATCTCTCTCCTTTTCTGTTAGGGCTTCTAACTTGGCTTTATCCCTTTGTTTCAATTCCTCTATTATTTAAACTCAAGTATATATTTTCTCTTGTTAGGTTTATATTATTTATTTATAGCACTTTTGTAAATAGTTTTGTAAATAGTTATGAATTATATATTTATGGCTTTACTCAATCACTGTTTCCATGTTTCAGTGTAAACAATTGTTAAAATTGGAGTTGCTATTGTATCTTCTATTAAAATTTAACAAAGATTATGGAAAAAAAAGAAAATTACTTAATGAGCAAATTTTGTTGGGGGCTAAGTACATGCCGGCCAGCTCAGCTATATCATGTCACCTCCATACCATCCTCTTTTCTTCAACAATGAGTTAAAATGTGCACTAAAGCTAAATTTTGCATATAAAATTATTACTTTATAAATACAGTTAACTTACATTTAACCTCATTATAATGCTGATTATGGGTTTTCAGAAATCATTTATTTTTCCCCATGCTATGTTATTTTAGACAATTTCATTTATGCATTGCAAAGTAAAACATTAAAGTGAACATTTTCCAAATATTTAATGACAGAGCTGATTTGACAAGGTACACAATTCATATTGCCTGCACGCTGGAAAGTGGTTACCTGATAATATGATTCATACTTTGACTAAGTTTGAGAAATTCTTTTAGACTGAGCAAGTAAAGGAGCGTTTTATCTTACGTTTACAATTTAAAGTATTTTCCCGCACTTTTTAATCATGGTACTGAATGCCATAAATTCAGTAATGCAATTAAGCCACATTGTAGCAACAGCACTTTAAGCAGTCTGCTTTTGATACACCGCAGATAGAATGGAATGGAGATGAAGTAGAACACTGAGACAGAATAAGAGGAGCAAAGTACATTTCGGCACTTTATGAATGAATACATTCCCTCCAGGAGAGCTGTTTTGAGTGTGTACCTTTAACTCCCAGTGGGTGTGGCTTCAGCCTTTAAAAAATTAAGTTATCACCTTACAGCACTAACATATAGTCACTGACAGAGGTCATATATCAATGCAATTGTGTTTGCCAACATGTATGCTTCAAGATAAAATATTCTGATACCTTGTATGTAACATGGTTTTGGAATTATTAATGCAAATTTGAACAGGCAATATTTGACGCCTAGAGGAGCCGTAGGAGGTAACTGCAAAAACGCCTGGAGGAGTCACTCCGCTGTAATGAGTTAAGAAAAGAGTATTTAGTAGCATGAGCTTGTTTCTTTTCCTTTCAAAGATTTCCTCTTCTGAAATATCTAACCAAGACATTGTGAATTCCTATAATTTACCTTAACTTTCATTAAACACATTCAAAGTACTTCCAGATTCAGTTTACAGCCTTGAATTAGGGCATTTGTCAGACGCAAATCACCAAGAATGCACAATAATGAAATCCATTGCATGTAACAGCCCTAACTTGCTCCTTTACAATGATTTTTTTACTTTAAATTAAATTTGCCTGACTGCAGAAAGATAAAATAAAGTAAACTGATATGGTCTAGCCTTTTAATTGCCTTAAAATCCTACTTCCACTTCATCCCTACCTTCCTTCAAACTGTTTTTTCCAGCTTACCCATGTCCACATAAATGTTAATTTACAAAGTGACTAAGTGATAAGATGTCTGTCTTGACCTTGATGGACTGGGGTCCAATAATAATATCTGTTCACTGTCTGTGTGGAGTTTGACTTGCTTTGAGGTGTGTGCACATAATAATCCCGTCTAGAGAATGGTGCAGTGGTTTGATAGGAGTTCAAATCCAACAATATGACAAACACTAGCTAAGGGTTGTGGTTGGCATAATGGTTAAGGTGTTTACCTTATAGGCACAAGGTACAGGTCTTGATTCTCACTTTTGGTCACTGTCTGGTTATTGGGTATACATTTAATAGTCTGCATACTGATTACCTAGTAATACCTATGAACTTATAATCTGTGGACTGCCTCTCCACCACTCATTCTGGTAATCTAGCCCATGAAGCCACAGTTCTGTCTGTGAAAAAGTACATTCAGAGATCCAGGGAGTAATTAGTCCCTACACTACACTCTGTTGCCTGCACCAGCTCCTTCTTCCTCCATCCCTCCTGTTTAGAATGATCCCTTTATATCTCCCTGACATGATCTCATGCACTAATATATTGTTCCCCTTTTCTCTACTGGTCTCAAGTGATGAGTATTATCTCAGCTAACCTCTGGTTATATTCTACCTTCTCTAACCAATGGATCTATCTGGTCCGATAACCTTCCTTTGAATTCCTTCCAGCAGCCTGATTTTTTTTCCTTTTATGGCCTCCATCAATAAATGCATTACTCACAATCTGATCTAACAAGGGCCCTCTTTGTTTCTGGAATCTATTCCCTCGAAGATACACACCAACATTCTGTTTGCTACTGTCACTGTCCTTCCACACTATACCATGTAGTCCAGTCCAGATATCCTCAACAGCCCCAGATTCATTTTCTGCTCTTTTGTCATCAGTTGCTCTCCTGACAGCTGATACATTACTTTTTCTGGATTAAGAACACTACTTTGAAATTGTTAGCATTTAACCTCAGTTGCCACTTTCTATATACATGGGCGGGCATTCTAAATCCCTTGCTAGAATCCCCCTCCCCATCTTTTCCCTCATGTATGCCTGAGACAACATACAGAAGTGTAATGGACCAGAACACACTATTTGCAGTACTCCAATAAAGTTCTTTAATTCCTGACATTGTCCCTCACCACAAGACTGTGCACCCTACAATTCATCCAAGTAGGTGTCTTGCTCCTCTAGCTTGGTCTGACCACCATCTCCCTCTGCTTTTCTTATCAGCCACCTCTGTGGAACAGCCAAATGTCTACTGCATCCACAGGTATCTGTTGTCAAGTTTACCTGTAATCCATTCATAAAACTTGATCTGAATTGACTTGACAAATCTTTTTAACCATGAAAAGCCCCTGTTTGTTGCTGTCCTGGAGAGTGCTGTCTTCTAGAAATGCTATAGCTTTCCCCTCATGACTTTCTCCATGGCTTTCCCTTTTCATTGTGTTTAAGCAACAGACATGCCATTTCCTGGATTTTGTTCTGTTCCTCTCCTCGTATAAGGGTGCCATAACTGCTGTCATCTAGTCTCATGGCACTTTTCCAGCATCTAATGATCTGTGTCTGTCAGGGTATCTGCTTGTACACTGGTCAGATTTCTCAGGACTCTAGGAGGCAGCCCATCTAGTCTTTGTGACTTAAACTCCCTTAGAGCAGCCAGGTCCCTCTTGATCTCCTCCTTCTTCATCATCCACACCAAGAAATTGTTTCAGAACTTCAGCTATGTATCGACAGTTTTCTCCTGAAAGCTAGCCAGTCCACTGATATATACCTTACTGAACAAAAAAAAATTGCATGGTTTACTGTAGAACTTGTTAATCTCTGCTACATTGTTTTTCACTGATGTATGTAAAAGCTATTAAGGCTCTCTCCTATATTATAATGCATTGTATAATATTGTTTCTGTTTCTGTTTGGTACTGTATTATATTCTACTGTCTGTATTTCTCTTGGAGCTTTTCTCCCAGGGCCTCCGCTGAAAATGGACCTGTGTCCAGTCGGACTTTCCCAGTAAACAAATGTAAAATATATAAATAAAATAATAAAAATGTTGTCGGTCTACTGTTCTCTCCATTTTGCCCTGCCTCCCTCCAAGCGTGGCACCCTGTGTCTTCCATTTGCATTTCATTGTGAAGGTAAAAGCAAAGTTGCCAACATGAGATGGCAGCGAGCCTATTTTTCTGAATATTCTGCAGATAATGGTACTTTCTCCCTTCCCATTTTCCTTATTTTCTTTGGCTTCTAAAAAGTAAAGCCCACATTAGTTCTTAGCTACCCAGTAACCATCCTGTGTTGCTGTTCCACTGGTTATACCTAATGAAATCATGACTTAATTCATCAGTAAAAAGATTAAATTACAAAATGGTTACCCAAACAAAGCCAGTTACAGTCTAAAACACTGAATAGCACAGATTGTCTTACCTTTGGAAATAATTGCTTAGACAAATCTTCTCTCTCTCACTTCATTAGTGTATTCATTCCTGTGGATGCACAACTCTACAAAGGCTGAGTTGACCTGAGCAAAAAGTTTTTCTGCTGAATCTAATTATAAGGATCAGTTAAGTGGCCAGATGTATTTTCTCCATTTCTCTATCTTTTCTAGAAAAGTTGATGTACCATACTTAATGGTCTACATGAACATCATTGATTTACCAGTTTATTAGAAAGATTTTATTTTTGGTTTGTATTTATGTTCTTTGTTTTGAATTTTTATAAAGTAGATGAAAACTCTGGAATTCTCTCCCTACCACCCTTCAAAATACTCAGAGCCACTCAGACTTCAAAACTCTTCTCCAATCTCACCTCCTTTCAAAGTGGGAATGTTCCTGTACCCCTACCACATAAACTCTTTAACACTATCTCCTGTGCACTATATACCTCAACCTTCTATCACTGTGCTCTCTTACCCTTTGCCTCTACTTCCTCTCCTATTCTATAGCTCGCAAACTTCCCCCCAACCCACTCCCTTTCTCCACTTTATACCATCTTTAACCTCTCCCACCCCACCTTCTTCTTCCTGTCCTCTCCTCATATTTCTAAATTCCATAAATGTTTTACTTGCATGTTTTTTTTTCATCTGAAATGCCTGTACTTTTAATATGTTTAGACTACATGAATTTCACTTTTGTAAGTCATTACCTAGGATTAGAAATATTATGACTTTTTTTAAACAAATTGTATACTATCTCTGTATTTTTCACTGTTTTACTACTTTATTTACTTTTGTATAATTATTGTAAAATTGTCTATATCCTGTGGAGCTTTTCTCCCCGGGCCTCCACTAAAAACGGGCTCCTCCAGGCCCAGTGAACTATCCCAGTCATCAAACTGTAATAAATAAAATAAATAAATAAAATTAAACAATGAATTTATTTAGGAAAATTGAATTATCATGAACTAAAGGTTCATTTTATTACTGAAGTTAACTTTACAGATGGCGTTCTAAATTAATTTGCATTTTGAAGTATTTTCATGAAATTAGCTTAATTTATGAAATAATGTCTTACGAAGGCTATTTTAAAATTATTTACTACAAGTGCTTTTCCCATCCAGTTTAGGACACCATACCCGATCTGAGAGGTAAAAAAGAAAAACAGTAAACCGATGATTTAGGTGGTAGCAATAGATGAAAATCATTGCAGAATGACAAAATAAAATAAATTCCCTATCTAAAGTCACTGATAAATGATGAAAGTAGCCATTGAAGTATTTGAAGGTTAACCCCTTCTGCGCACACATACACACAAAAATGAAATAAAAATGTAAACAGACCTGTATGTAGTCTGTTCTAGCTGATGCACACTCACTGCGGTTCGGCATAAACTACAGCAGTTGCACTAGCACTGGCACAAACTACATTATAAAAATGTACTGCAAATTGGTTGCCATGGTTACAGGTGTGCACAATATATCTTACAGCCATTGCTGCTCACATGTATCAATGTAGAGAAAGAAAAACCTAAGAAGTGCAATGTATGCAATGCTGTTATCTAAAGAAAAGGGAAAAGGTTTATTTTTAAAATAACACTATTGGATAATAGTGATATACCATAGGCTGTGAATAATTTATGTTCTTACCCAATATGGGGGACTCTAGCTTCTTCACTTTAGCATTCACAGAATATTTGTTCCAGTATATAAAAGTCCTCTGCCACAAACTAGGAGACTGAGTTGTAGGAAGATATCATGCACCCAAACCTTAGAACAGTTAGAACATAAAATCACGACTGTCGCTCATCTTGTGTATTCAAATAAGACAATGAGGCTTGAGTGTTCATTTAAGTAGTTTATTACACACAAGCACATCAGGATGCATGACTGAACATTAAACTTAAATAAACTGACTGCTGCACACATACATGCTTTCACTCCCGCTGCTCACTCAAAATGGCACTCTTGCTTGCACGTGCTCAGTACTTATATGCACAAGCCCACGAACTGGAATGGCTTTTAAAGGTACAACACACACTCTGAAATACATCCTTCCTCTTTGACTATTCTGTACTGCAATGAAAATGACAACTGGATAAGAATGCAAATTATACAGATATATACAAACAATAACAATCATGTCCAGGTTGCCATGTATTTGGGATTAGGTCTTGAGGTACAACCTGACCTCGTAATATAAAAATTAGAACTGGGTTTAGCAAGAGGGACAGTCACTAGGGAATGTTCTTCTTCAGGATTTTCAGGGATACTTTCAGGAACAGGAACAGATGAAATGTTCTCTGGAACAGGAACATTGGACAAATCACTCTGAGAATTAAAGTCTCTATTATAGACAAGATGCTGTAACACTGTCCCAGACACGGTAATAAATGTCTCTGATTCTGCCTGAATTCCATCTCTTGTGGCTCAATGATGTACGATCTCGGTTTCTCATACAAATGTTTCACAAGTCCTATTTGGTCATATCCTTTCACTGTCTGCATCCTCACTCTCTCTCTTTCTTTTAATGGATTCAGAGGCTTACTGGTTTTATCATAGTAGGACTTTTGGGACAAAAGCTGCTTTAGGAGTTGAGCTTTTACTGCTTTGTTGTTTTTAGCAGTCAGAGTCAGCATATTCTTACTGATTGGTAGCGTGGTTCTGGTTTGTCTCGACATTAATCTCTGGACAGGTGAACCAAGTAAATTGTCATGAGGAATGTTTCTGAGATTAAGCAGATTAAGAAAAACATCAGTATTGTCACGTTTGGACTTCTCCAACAGCTGTTTTGAACTTTGAACTGCAAGTTCAGCCAGGCCATTCGATTGTGTGTATTCAGGACTACTAGTAACATGAACAAAATCCCAAATTTCAGCAAATCTTTTAAACTTCTTGTAAACTGTGCGCCATTGTCAGAAATGATTTTGTACGTACTACCATGGACAGAAAAATGTCTCTTCAACTTCATAATGACAGAGCTAGACATGAGATTATTAAGTAGGTCAATCTCAAACCAATTTGAATAAGAGACTACTAACACCAAGTAATGGTGACTATTCCATTCGAAAATATCCATAGCTACTGTCGACCAAGGTAGTTCAGGAATCTGGCTTAGTTAAAGTGGTTCTTTTTGTTGATGCAGTTTAATACTATTATAAACAGAACAAGCTGAAAGTTTTTTTCTCGATGTATTTTGACATAGAAGGCCAAAATACTAGTCCTCTCACCCTTCTTTTGGTGCAATCAGTTCCTGAGTGTCCACAATGCAATATTTTAATATACTCTTGTTGCAAAGATTTTGAAACAATCACTTTTGGACCCTTCATGATGATACCATCTTCCATCAAAATCTCATTTCTGTAAGGAAAGTACTGCTGCATGTCTAGTGATAAACAAAATTGCTTTGACAGCCATCTTCGACAGATAAAGTGGTCGAGCTTCTGCAGACTTGGATCTGAAGCTGATCTGAGCTCATTAAGATATGTGGAAGAAAAAATTCTCACTTCCATGACTTCAAAATAAGGTTGCTCATTTTCATGCTGTTCAATGTATTTTCTGGGTGATCTGGATAAAATATCAGCAAGATAAAGAAGATTGCCTTTTGTATAAACCAAATGAAAATTGTACTTTTGCAATTTCAACATCATGCGTTGCAATCTCACAGGAGCTGTGTGCATTGGCCTTTGTAAAATAGTTACCAAAGGTTGGTGCTCAGTCTCAATTTGAATAGGTTGGCCATAAATAAAATCATGGAACTTTGAACATGCAAACACAATTGCCAAGAGCTCTTTCTCTATTTGAGCATACTGCATCTCAGTTTGGGTCAGAGTTCTGAATGCATAGACTACTGGTCTGCCCTCTTGAAGAATAACTGCACCAAGACCAAACTTTGAAGCATTACAAGAAAGAGAGACAGGTTTGTGGACATCATAGTATCTTAAAGTGGATGGACTGGCAATTCTCTGTTTCAGGACATCAAATGCTCTTTGGTGTTGTTCCATCCAGGACCAGGTTACATCCTTGCATGTCAGCTCTCTTAGCAGTGCTGAAAGGTTACTCAAGTCTGGAATAAACTTGCCCAAGTAGTTGACCATGCCAAGAATACATTGTAAGCAGGTGACATTGTCTGGAGCTGGCATCACAAGAATTGCAGTTTGCTTGGAAGGATCTGGTCACAAGCCTGAAATGGTAAACAAATGACTCCCTAAGTAACTTCTTGTACCTGAACTTGCATTTCTGAGGATTTAGCTTAAGATTCACTTCACGAGCATGTTTCAGGACTTTCCTGTGGTTTCTATCACCATTCTACTTCACCATTGCCTCCTACAAGAATATCATCTACTAAAATAGCACAGGGATAGCCAGAAAAAATTTGCTCCATCACACACTGAAAGACTTCACTGGAAGAATTTATCCTAAATGGCATTTTCAAAAATCTCTACCTTCCAAATGGTGTTCTGAAAATGGTTAGCAATGAAGATTTTCAGTCAAGCAAAATTTGCCAAAATGAACTTTATGTATCTAAGACAGACAAACAGTAGCATTTGGCATAAGAGCTGCAACTTCCTCAACTGTATGCATTTGATGATGAGGTTGTTTTAGATCTTTATTCAAATATCTTGGATTAATACATATTCTAATATCATATGAACTTTTCTTATGAGCTACCACCATGAAGGATACCCATTCAGTTGGTTCTTCTACTGAACAAATTACTCCTAGACACACCATTCTGTCTAGCTCAACTTTGACTCAGCCCTGCATGGCCACTGGAACTTTCCATGCTGGTCTGATAATTGGGCTTGCCTCATGGTCTAACTTCATGGAGTATAGAACTGGGAGTTTGCCCAACTTGTCTTCGAAAAGCTCAGCATAATTAGAAAAAATAGTTTGTGAAAAATGTTCGTTGTTACATATCCTTACATGGTGGACTTCTCATTAAATGAAAGCAGTTCCATTTTCAAACTGTCTTTGAGGCCTAATAATGACTGTAAGTGCCTCTTGACTACTTAAAATTGCAAGTCATAGCTGTTGCCAGCAGAATAACATGAAAGCACTACTGAGCATTCAGTTTGAATTTCTTCACCACCATAAGAAACAAGCTCTGTACACTTTGCCAGATCAAGCTTCTCACCAGCTTTAACATTTCTGCTGACATAACACTGCACTTTGAACCAGTATCAACTTTGAGCTGTACAGGTCTTCCATTAATCAGAACAGTACCAAATCTACTGAATTGACTGTTTCATCAAGCACAGACATACCATCAACATAAAAAGTAGGGTCACAGCATTCTAATTGATCAACTTGCCTCTTTGAATGGTCTCTTTTAATAAAAAAATGTGCCCCTTTCGATTTACAAAACTTTTTGAAATGATTCCAATTTTTACGTGTGCCACTGCTGACCAAAAGCTAAGCACTTCTCTCTTTTGGGCTCATGATTACCTCCACAATTATGACAGTTGATTATGAGGCCTGTTACAATTTTTGCTGACTCACCCTTCTGCTTTACTGTGTGTGCCCTAGGTTTTACTGTAGCTACTCTGGGTTTTGCTAGGGAGGCCCAGGATGTCTCCCAGCTGTTAGGCCTGTATCTTTTAACCTCATGCTGCATACTATCAACATTAGCACTGGCAATCAACACTAGCAACCTGGCACTATAAGCATGCTTTTCTCATTCGTAAGCATATTCATGTGCTTTTCTGTGAGCTCATATATCTGACAAATCTCTATGGCCTTATTCAAAGTTAAATCACTTTCTCGAAGCAAAATCTTTCAAACTGCATCTTCTTTAGTACCACACACAAGCCTGTCTTTTATCAACTCATCTCTTAAATCACCAAATCTGCACATTTTTGCCTTGTTTCTCAAGTATATATGCTGCAAAAGTTTAACTCTTGTGTAAACTATGTGCCTTTCCATTGTAGTATTCATTTGGCTTACACATTTCACTAAATTTATATTTTAAGCACTCAAGGTCTTCCCATGTTTCAGCCAGTATCACAATATGGCAGTCTTCCCCCTCCCCTGCATACACTGCTGGGGCATATACAAATGCACGCTCCCATTTAATGGTTTCTGAACCAGCTAGATTAAGCAGAATAAATGCCTTTGTATGTGTGTCTTTGTCAGAAAAAGTACCCTGAATGAAAATATCATACTCTTGCTCAAACACTCTCCAGTTTTCAGCAACATTATTATCAAATACAATTTCAGCAGGTCTACAAAATTCCTCTGCCATGCCAAGAAATTGTTTTGTAATTATACTCAGATGCACACACTACGTACTTGAAAAATATTCAACTGCACAATAATCTCTTTGAAATGACTGTATTCTGTGAAATAGCATTACTGTAATACTGCACACACTTGCAAACACTTTGCACACCTTGGATATTTCAAATAGCTTTAGTTAATAAGGAAAAGAATAACATAGTAAAAAAATACAGTTGTTTTTCCTTTTTTATACATGTTACGTGATTCGGAAGTTATTTCAAGCATTTTTGTAAGCATTTTGAGTACTTTTCATCAATGTATCATAGTTTTGAACATTTTTTTTTAATTAGAAACTCTTTTTGAATGGTTTTAATGTTTCATTTTATATTCATTGAATAAAAAGTCATTTAAACACATTTTAGTATCTGAATTTATCTTTCTGACCTGTTTGCGAGTCTTTTGAGCTTTGAATGAGTCACTTCTGTATATTCCTCCAGTTGTAGCTGTTTGTCTCATGGTCTTTAGAAAGATTTACTTTGATCCCATTCTGATACCAAGTCGCTTGTGTATTCAAATAAGGCAATGAGCCTTGAGTGTTCGTTTAAGTAGTTTATTACACACAACTACATCAGGATGGATGACTGGAACGTTAAAATTAAATTAACTAACTAACTGACTGACTGCTACACATATACATGCTTTCACTCCGGCTGCTCACTCAAAAAGGCACTCTTGCTTGCACATGCTCAGTACTTACATGCATGTGCCCATGGACTGGCATGGCTCTTAAAGGTCCAACACACACTCTGATCTGCAATGACAACTGCAACATCGTAGCTGTAACTGGAATATATCCTCTGTGGCAGGACTTACTTTAAAAATGGAACTGCTATTGCACTGCTCTATCAGAATGCTGTGATGATGATGTATACTAACAACCATGGTGAATATGTTTTTTTTTTTTCTGTCGTGCCAAGTGTCTGAGATGCTTCTGAATGACTTTATTAGTTTTATTAATAGCAGTACTGATTTTTGTAAATTTGCAGCCACTCAGCCAAGAGACCACATAAGCTTCTTTTTGAATGTAGAGATTTTCAAGTGCTCTGATGGTGGCTGGTTAGAATTTTTTTTTAAAAAAGTTGTTGAAAGCATTTTTTTTTTTTTTGCATTTTCACAGTCATCAGGCCATAGGATCTTCTAGGTTAACTTCTGATGACTGTGGATTTGTTGGCAAGCAAAATGACTTGAATGGTTTTTGCACTGAGAGGGAATACCTCAAGACAAAGGATGATGTTCAGGTCTCCAATCCATCTGTCCATCCATCCATCCATCCATCCATCCATCCATCCATCCATCCATCTATCCATCCATCCATCCATCCACAATCCCTTTTGCCTGTTTTTGCACATAGGGCCAGGGTGTCACTTCAACAGTGACAATCATCTAGAGTCAAGGTTCACACCACTCAGTGGCTAGCCCTGCTGTGGTTCATAATCAGCTTATTATGTGTTCAAGACATGGATGCCAAGGAATTCTCATCAAGAGACAAGTTCAGGAAATGAATCTTGGTATTTATGTCGACAACACATAAAGCTAGTTATGATCATAGACCCGACTGCAATTATTTGTAGTATATGGAGATTTATCTCCTTCATATACTACCATTTACAGAAAAAAAGATAAAAAGAGTAAAGGAGCACAAAGTCTTTATCAGCTTTTAAGGCCTCTGAAAGGCAGTAAATCATGTTAGCAGTGTCAGACAGACAAAAGGCAGAAATTAAATGCCCTTCTGTAGAACTAATGACTTTAAAAGCTGTTAGACACTTCGTTGTTCCAAACTTTTGTTTATAAGCATGGAAGAGCAAAGTATCTAACAACTTTTAAAAGATGTGTTGCCTTCCGCTGCTGTTCCTTACTGGCTGGCACTGTCCACTGTTTCTCCTATAACAAAATCCAACCTTAGCAGTGCTTAGATGTCCTTAAAATAAAGTGTCAAGCTGATTTTGGATCATAATTGTTGTGATTCGTGCACTACAGTACAGTTGGAAATCTTTAAGGTCTTTCAATAAGGCTTGGGCTACATTTGCAAACAAAAATAAATATTTGGCTCCCTTCTGGGAAAACAGAAAATAAGCAATGGAAGTAATTTTATTTTCTTTCTTTGTGTCTGCACTTACTTCATCAGCCATTTAGATCTGCTTTTGTAGTGTCTTGTCTGTTTTTGCAATTTGTTTACTGCTTTGTTTTCCTGTTTTGAGAAATGTGTAGGTCTAAGGTATTTTTCCAACAACCCACTTCCTGTCGTGTTTTTTTAAACGTTGTTGCTTTTGAGTTGCCAACCTCTACTCCACTCTAAATTTTAACTTTATAAGCCCCTCTCCATCTTATCGCATCTATTCATTCTACTGGGCACTGAAAAATCAAACTGCGAAAGCCTTCCCCTTAGCCTCTTAAAGCATGTGTTAGCCTCTGTTTCATGTCACTGTGCTCAGTGCACACTGCAATACTCAAGTTTTACTCCCTTCTTTCCAGCTTATTTTTCAAACTTGTAACATCTGGGACTAGACTACCAATCGCTGGAGTGCTTGGGAATTGCTTTTCAGAAATTGCTTACTGGTTTTAATATGAATTTTAATAACACCAAAGATGGGTCTTACATATAGAATGTGTTAAAGTCATGTTATACATTTTAACAATGTAAATATTTATTTATTTATTCATTTTTTCATTTGATTACAACACAGGGTGTGAGGTTAAAACATATTCTTTTATATTCTTTCATATACTGGTACTTTAAATAAATTGATGTCTTTTATATTCAATTAGCAATTACTGTAATTGGATTCATTTAATAGGGCAGGGTATATAATTAGGAGTGATGCACTAGTCAGTATTTCAGTTTTTGCTGACGAAGATTGTTGATCGAAAACGCATTGTGGATTGTTCAGCGTTATTTTGTGTTGCATTTCACCAATAAACGGAGCTACTTGGATTGCGGGTTTCCATCGTGGTGTCTTAGGCAAGATTTTATTGTGGTTACTAGCTTTTATTATTTTGCCTACATCTCTTTTGTGTTTTGTTTCCTTGTCAACTTTCCATACTGCTCTGCTGACATACTTCCTGCTCTCCCTGACTAACTAAGCTAATAAAAGAAATAAAACAATTGTGATCTGAACTCTGAGTATTCACTGCGTGGCTGATTTAGAGTACAAAACACCTTCAGTGATCACTGTACACAAGCTACAGGAATTCACTCTACCCACACCACTACAAGCCAATTAGTATTTGCCAACCAATTAATATGTGGTGTGGATATCCCACTACTGCCAAACAATGTTACATTTTTGCAGTTCAATATTCAATGCAGTCTTTTCACATTTAAGAGAACAAGCCTGTGGCTTACATTAATATTTAAAAATGACAAAATTATCAATAGAATTCTATCAGGCTGGTAGCCTTTACCTATCTTCACAGACCAGATCATACATCTTGTGACAGAAGGTGCTTTCACAGTCTTTCTGGGTTGTTAAGCACTCAAAGTATAGTCTTTTATTGGCTAGATCACTCAGGAGTTAGATTTCAGTTTCTTTTCTGTTGTTATAAATTAGACATGTTTGCACGGAGATGCTCACTGCACAGTGGAAGCTGGCTGGTGACTTCAACTACCCCTCTATAGACTTAAAACCTATACTGCCTCCAACTTTCAGGCATAATGTTTCATGGGCTTTATTTACACAAATACCCTTGACAATCTACCCAGGGGTTCAGATATACTGGACATAGCACTCACCAGTCTGGGAGAGAGCAGCACACTTCCCTGTGTCATGTCCTTACTGGAGAAGTGGAATCCCAAATCTGTTTCCTTCAAAATAAAAATCAAAATCCAGCAAAAGCTGTACAAGTTACAAACTATTCTGAAACAAACTACTTCCCATAAAGTGAGTCAAGATAGCCTGTCAGGCTAATGAAAACCACAACCCCTTCTACAGCTATGCCCAAAACCATAAAGGTAACACAGCAGTGTGCTGAACTGGTGGTAAATGGTACCAACTTCACCAAGCAGAGTGACATAGTGAATATGCTGGCTGACAAATGCAAATCTAATTTCACCCTCCACCTCTGCCATCCCCTGTGAAATCCCTACTAGCATGCCCACATACCTCTCAACTTCTCAGCACAAGAAATCTGAACAAAGCATAAAATAATGGGGGGGGGTCCAAAAATAGGGATACATTTACACATTGCTCTTATAATCTTACAAAGTTGCTAGAATTTGTGATAGCATGCATTTTCTGAAGGATATGAAGTCTGAAACTGAAATATATGTTACTATGTAGTAACTTCAATCTTTAGTCATCTGCCAGACACCCACAAATTTTATGAGAAACAAACAAACAATATGAGGCAAAAATCTGTACATTCTATACAAATCTGGACCATTGACAGATATGATAACCCCCGACTATTAGCAGGGAGCATGTCATGGCATGACTCACTAAAACCAAATACATAGCCTCAATGGGCCCAAACAGTATTCTGGGTTTCCTCCTAAATAGCTTGAAACATGACCTGTCAGGATTACTTTGAGTCAATTTTCAACTACTGCATCAAAACAGGCTATGCACTATGTGAATGGAGTACTGCAATGGTTATCTCTCTTTACAAAGGTGGACTATCAACCAATCCCGGAAACTACAGACCTATTAGTTGACTAGTCTAATATGAATCTATGAATTATCATGGAAATGATCAAAAAAGACATTGGAAACCTATAGACACTGGGCTCATACCAGTTTGGTTTTGTCAAAGGAAAGTCATGCCTACTGGCAACCTGGTAGACTTCTTTGAGGGGGTCACCAAGGCAATGACTGAGGAGAAAATGGTGCTTACTGCCTACCTAGACCAGGCTAAGGTGTTCGATACAATACCTTACCCAGTTATTGTTGACAAACTCACCAAACTAGGCATAATCCCTACATGACTCACCGATTACCAGCTGGCTTACAGATAGAATGCAAGAAGTCAGGATTGGTGAGACCATTTCCACCAAGAGACAGGTCACTCACAGAGTATCTCAGGGCTCAGTGCTGGGCCCACTCCTGTTTAGGATCTACTTCTCAATGATCAAGGCTAATATCAAGGGCCTCTGGCTCAACAAATTGGGAGCTGTCATAGTCTCCTCCCATGATGCTAACATCCTGCAAGAGGGTGTAATGCAGACAAATGACTTGTGCCAAAGTCAAAAATTAAAACTCAGTGCAAATAAATGCATTATAGTCCTTTTGCAAGACATCCACCCAGGTTAATTACTCCATTGATAAGACACCACTAAGAGCTGACCAGGTAACATATGTACACAGTAATCGAGCTTTTGACCAATATGTAGCCAAGGTATACGCATTCTCCTACAGATTACTGACAGGCAATCTATCCCTGGCATATAAGGCATTGTAATATTTAGCCCTGATGGACCTTTGCACATCTGCAAAATGGGTATCACCAGAAACACTAGATCTAAGGATTTAAACTTTGCTTGTGACATAACTAGAACAGGCTGATGGACAGATATATGTATCAAAGGATCCCCATGCTCTGGAATAGGTTCCCCATCCATGTAAAGCAGAGCCCATGACTAATCCTATTCAAACATAAGCTTGGTCATTGGATGGGAAAGTGAAAATTCACCCCCTGTCTGGCTCCCATGTCTCTGATAGACAGAGGATGGCAGTAAATATTCCATAACTAGCATATTCCCCCACTAAACCTTTAGCAATCTCCTCAGTAACATACCTCTCTTAGATGCCCATATTACATGGGAACTCAATTGGGATGGGTTGTGCAGCTAGGCTCATAAAAGCTCTGGTGGTCATTAGTCTAGTGTATCTATGAACTTATGAACCTATGAAGGAAGTTATTACAGAGTGTAAAAACAGATTTAAGCCCACCATTCAGCAGAGTATATTGAAAACTGTTAAAATGGGACATGAAGTGCACTGGAACAAAAATGTATAGGTACGTATATACCTGTGTGTGTGTGTGTGTGTGTGTGTGTGTGTGTGTGTATATATATATATATATATATATATATATATATATATATATATTAGTCAACATCTAAACTGATACCACAATATATTGAAAACACGAATGTTGAGCTGCTACTCTGCATGCACCAATAAATCACCTTGGTGCATGCAAAAATGAAAACAAAAACAAAAAATATACAAAAGCATTGCTTTTTAAAGAGGCCAAGCCAAGCCCCTCCCCTGTGCACCCCCCACACCCCCCTGCTCTATATTTTTACTAAGTCTGAAATTGCACAAAACTGATGAAAGAGAATATTCTCAAACCCCAAGAACTTTGCAGTCTTACACATCTTTCTTTCTGTTTAGTCTACTAAAAGCAGTCAACTAAGATGTTAACCAAACAGTCAGCCAAAGCATGTACAATCATAGCTATCTGTCTATATTCATATATATATATATATATATATATATATATATATATATATATATATATATATGTGTGTGTGTGTGTGTGTGTGTGTGTGTGTATGTGTGTGTGTGTTTAGATAGCAATTGCACTCAAGGAAACGTATCATCATGAACCTCATAAAGACACAGGCAACCTCCAAACCCTGGATCCGACCCAGTTCGGCTTCATCAAGGGAAGATCCTGCCTGTTAAACCTGGTGAATTTCTTCAGGGCCACTAACGAGGGCACATCTGTGCACACAGCATATCTTGACTTGGCAAAGGCCTTTAACACAATCCCACACTCAGACATTACCAATAAACTTAACAAACTGAATGCAAACCCTTTTGTTGTAAGATGGGTTGCCTGCTGGCTCACACACTGGTAATACACTATCAAAGTGGGTGACTCCACATCAACCAGCAGACCTGTCACCAGCGGGGTGCCACAAAGGCTAGTCCTGGGCTCCCTACTACTTGATATGTACTTCTCAGAAATTCAGACCAAAACTAAGGGGCTGTGGCTGACCAACTTTGCGGATGACTGTAAACTTTGTGCAATTATTGAATCCCCAAATGATGTCAGTATTCTTCAGGAGGGTATTCACAGACCAATGACTGGTGTCTTAGTCATGGTCTCAAACTGAATGCAAAGAAATGCAGCATCATTCCCTTTGGTAAAAACCGTGTCCCTTCACACTATCAAATCAACAACAATATCCTATGTGCCTACAAAGTGCTAAGAGATCTGGGATCATAAGTAAACTGCGACCTTAACTTTGACCATCATGTGTCTACTGTAGTAAGGAAGGCTTTCTACACAGCACACTTGATTAGCAAAGGCATCACTTCTAGAGCAAAGGAGGTTATACTCATCACTAATCAGGTCCATAATCGAGTATAACAACCCTTTCAGCATGTACCGTACAAAACACCTGCAGCAATTGAAGAGACCTCAGAGGTTCCTAACTAAGAAGATCAAGGGACTCCAGCACATGCTTTACACATATCACCTAAAGTCCCTGTCACTATACTCAGTACTGTATAGACTTCTTAGGGGAGATGCCTGGCTTAGAGAGCAATCTTCAACCCAAACCTAATGAAGTTGCTGCACATCTATAAATCAAATGGGATGAGAGCTACCCATTTCAGGGATTTAAATCTCACCTGCGACTTGAATAGGACATGCTGGAGGGATAGATTTGTCTCCCAGAATCTGCCATGTCTTTGGAATAGGCTGACAATTCATATGAAGCAAAGCACCTCTAAGACACTGTTGAAAAGGAACCCGGACGAGTGGATGGGGCGCCATCAATTCTTACCGGGGATAGCGCCCACAACCCTCCTGGACATGGGCAGTCAATTTTAAATAAAATCCTGGGTATTGACTAGAATATTTATGGTAGTACATTGGGATGAAATGGCTAGGCCTGATATGACCTCTGGGTTGATAGCCTAATAGCCACCTATGATCCTATTATCCTAAATGTCTACAATTGATCATTTTAGTTTAATTATAGTGATGTATCCCTTTAAAAGTTTTGATGTGGTTTGGTGCCATTGGTGCTATTTAATTTGGAGAAAGTGATAGGCTTTTTAACTCTGATGAAGTTCCATGTAATTTGGAATGAAAGTATTTGGTTTATTAAATACTTTTTTGGCAGAGAGAGAGAGAAAGATATAGATATAGCTGTATCTATCTATCTGAAGATATAGATATAGCTGTATCTATCTGTATCTATATGCATACACATATATATATATATATATATATATATATATATATATATATATATATACTGTATATCTATATCTGTATATACATACATACACACACACACACACACACACACACATATATATATGTGTGTGTGTGTGTGTGTGTGTGTGTGTGTGTGTGTGTACTATGTGCAATTTCGATTCCTGGGAGAGTAAGAACATTTTAAAAGACAATTGGTAATTTGGAAAATCATTCAAGGCAAACCTGTATTGGTCATGTTTTAAAAATAACCTGTTTTAAATCCAAACTGCACACCCTTTTGGAAAAGGGAGATATTCTTATTTTTGTAGGTTTTGCAAGCAGTGCAGGTTTGTGAGCAGCATCCCTAATTTAATGGGATTCACACTGGAATAAATTATGAGTTTAAAAGTCACAATACTTATAATTCTTAATTAATCTGTGCAGCCCAGTGCATTGACTGCAGCACTGCATATGAACATATGTATGCCATAGTAAAAAACAGTCCCAAAACACAGGCAGGTGATAGTTTAATAGTCTGTAAGAACTTTTAGAAATAAGTGTTTATTTTAGAACATTTATTAGTGAATTTTTCTAAGGGTGATTCAGAGGTAAGCCTGGACAAAACAGTTGCTTTCATAACTGACTCTAAGAGCAAATTTGTCTCCAAGGTTGAACAATGTCTTCATTATTGAGGTTGTTGTAAAATGTCATTCCCTTCCACACTGAAAATAATAGGTGCTACTATTTTGTTTAGTTACCCATGTTGTTCACAAAAGTGTAACATTTTTTTAAAAAGTTCACTGTCTGCAGATTTGTATATTTGTTAAACATGTAGAGCTTGTAGCAACTGTGTAAATACAAAAGAAAAAAAAATATCTTCTTTGCATTATATTTTTCAGTAAAGCAATGCACTCTAAATGTGCTGGTCCTTATACCTCCCAAAATGTCATCTCCTATTATTAAATGATATCTAACATCCTATAAAGGTGACACATGTATGTTCCACAGTCTCACCCCTTTTGGGAGGTAATATCTTCATGCAGAATCTTTCTCCAACCTCCACCCTCCTTTCACACTAACTAGAACATCCCCCCAGACTTCATGACTCTCCTGAGTATGTCCTTCGCTGTTCCAGACAACCTACCACAGCCCCTCACCCCTCTTTAGCAGTATGCATACAGAAATAAAATATTGACAAGTATTATTTATGACTTAATCAGAAGAAGTTTATGACTGGCTCCTTTGTTTCCTGTGATAACTATAGGTATATATTTGTATGGGTTGAATTTTAGGGCACACAAGAATGGTGAAGTCTGTTTTCAGCTAAGATAAAATCTCTAATTGTGGTACTGAAGTAAAGCATTCTGCCATGAGTGCAGTATGTGATTCCTTTCTTACATGATTTTATTTACTAATTATTTAATTATATCATCTACTATTCAGTGGGTATCCTCTGACCATTATCTGTTGACTTGGCTTTACTGAGACCCTGCTGATCAGTGCTATACAAAATAGTAACAACTCATCTAAGGCAGTCAAATAATACTTCTAAAACACGGTTCAACTGAAATGATAACTGATTGTTCAATCAATAACAAATAGTCTGAAACCCATTTGGTTGAAATTGGGGATCAGAGGGGCAAGTCAAAAAATGTTTATAACTTATCTTAAGATTTTAGTTTTAGAATTACTTATATCAGCTGAGAGGTGCAGGGGACATAGCCCCCAGCAAGGAGAGATGTGAGGAACTTTGTTGTCCCCGTGTAAGTAAAGGCTTGTGAATTGTATGTCTAGTCTTATTGCCTCAGCCAAGCAGATATTGCAGTGAAGTCATTTGCTTAGATGATCCACATCTAGGAAAATAATCAATAGCAGAGAAATGGAAGTATGCCTTAAAATAGCAACTATAAAGTGGATCACTCAGTAGAGCATGCTTTTCACATTTTGGCACAATGATCGTTCAAGGTACATTTTTATGTAGTTATACAAACAAATAAATGAGAAAGAAAACACAAATACATTATAGTACATTCAGCCTTAAAGTAAGGCATCCTGGGAATTTTTAAATACTTACTACTCACATACCATCTGGATATTTTGTTGTCTGTAGCTTTCGGAGCTGAATTAGATAATTTAATTCTTGTACAGTTGTCAAAACCCACTATTCAGACATTTGCCAGCAATATGAATTGTATAAAATGTAGCTTCTTATAATGTCTGAGGCTGTGTTTCATTTTCTCTTTTTTTGGCATTTGTAGGGAAGACTTCCAGTGCGATGGATGGCTATCGAGTCCCTGAATTACAGTGTTTATACCACAAAAAGTGATGTGTAAGTAATCATTCTGAATTTCAAGTTCTGCTTTCTCCTTTACTGCAATTTATTTATTTATTTGTTTTTGATTAATTAATCATTTGATTAACAGGAAAGTCTGAATGGGTAGAAGCCCATTTACTGTGGATGCCCAGGGAGAAAAGTTCCAAATGATTACAAAATATTTTAAGAACAATAATTTTACAATCTTCAAAAATAAAACAAAAACATCTGCAGTTTAAATAATTATGATAGATTAGTAATAATATAATAACATTCGTTAAGAAGCAGTACAAGTTATATGACAATCATTTAATATATATAGAAATTTTAGACAGTTTGTAAAGAAATTAAAGGTAAGTTAGTCTAATACAAACAAGATTTGCAATATGAAGTGAGGGAAAACAGGCTTATGGTATATTTAAAGAGAAAGTCAATACTGTTGCTCTACCCTGTACAGTTTTCATGAAAAGAAGTGAGCAGGAGTTATGCATTTGAAGTAATGCAAAATAGTTTTCTTTTTCTGCAGCATTTTGTATTTGTTGAACTGATACATTCTAAAGAAGATGGTTTGTCCATAATGTACCCCAGAATAGTAATAACAAGCTGTAACAGGACTAGACAGTTGACACAAAGCCCGGGCATCCTGCAGTGGAATTTATTGACTTTTATGTTGGAAGTCTGCCTTGAGTGGTCAATGGCCAGGTCTCCTTTCTCTGGGACAGGTCAAGTTCAAGTCTACCAGAGGCTTGCCCTCTAGCAGAGAGTAGATTGCTCTCATGAAATAGTCTAGCAACTAGTATAGAGGCATTGTTACCCAAGGTTAGCGCAGTCATAGGAAGATCAGTCAACTGTTCATATAACAGTCTAGTTAAATATTCTGTTTTCAGAAATTACATCTTTTTTTTTGATATCCACATAATGCCCTATACATGTCAAAGGAGAAGCTGCAATCCACAGAAGTGGATGTGGCAATGCATGGTTTCATCTTGGTGCAATGTTCATAGTCTAAGATCAGACGCAAAAACAAATATAAAATGTGCTACATGCTTACAATAGCATTAGTTTCACAGAGCATATACAATATACCTCTAACACTATGATCCCATTATTCTTATTTGTAATATACAGGCATTGGAACACCCTCTCCACAGACTTACAGGCTATAGTTAGAGGCAACTCATTCAGCAACAGGTTAAACAAACTCCAAATGAACAAGCCATCCTGCTATTGCACTAATTTATTTCACTACCAGACATAATTTTTGAAGGGACTGCTCTGTTATTATTATTATTATTATTATTATTATTGCAAGTACTAATTATTTCAACTACCAGTTAGTACACTGCATTTGGCAAGATGTAAACTATATCATTGCCAATGAGCGGCTTTATATCCTACTTCAGTGTACCACACTGGCTTATTTAATGGTACGATATAGTCCACTACTTTTTCTGGTGGTAAGCATATTAGTACTATCTTTAGGGCCAGAGTAGGCAATACCATTATTAAATAATTGAATACATTTCTAAACTGATGTAGTTAGAGAAGGCTTTATAATATTTGTTGGCTTCAAATGCCAGTTTTAAACCATGTTCTGATTTGACCTTCCTTATGGTTGATTTCAAATTTTTGCAGATCATTTTAACAGAGCTTCTAATATAGGCACATTTTTGATTTATTGTAGGCCTTAATCAGCTTTTTCCTTTAATCTGTTGCTTATTAATGCTCGTATTCCACCATAGTAGTTTAGTTTGTATGTTCCCTGATATATTGAGTTTTGATTGGTACTGGTTGGTTTACGTCTATATCACATTATCGAAAGTTTACTTAATCGAATCAATAAAGGTCGAACTTTATTGATCAATTAAGTAAAACATCGAATAACGTAAAAAAAAGAAAAAATTAAAAAATAAATAAATAAATGGCTGTGCCCCCCCCCCCTTAAATATACCAACTCCGAGAATGCACTACATTGAGGTAAATGGAAATCTCCCCTTACGGAGATTTCCGTTTACTTGCACGATGTTCTTCACTTTCAGTATTGTCGTGCCGACAATATCAGACTTGATATTGTCAGCTTACGAAAACATGAAGTAGACCCGTTGGTTTATGTTATTTATTAGAAAGGAATAAAATCAATTTGCATAAGTGACATTAGAAGGTGACTATTTGAAATATTGAGACTCAGAATGCAGAGTCCTGAAATATGGAGACTAAAAGACTGAAAATCCAGACTAATATATACTAAGTCTGTGATTACCATTTCTTGGAAAATTCCCTTTTCTCCGAGGTATAGCGATCTCGGAGTTGGTTTGTATATGTTCAGGGGTTGTGGTTGGATTGCACCCCACTCTGAGGGGTGCAGTATGCTTGTCCTCCTGCAAAAAAAAAATTAAAGGAGAAGAGCAATGTTAGATATTCACTTTTCTCCTGTATTTTCAGTCTTTATTATTCAGTGTTTCAGGACTTGCCAATCTGAGTACCAGCGATTCAATATGGAGCACACAGCTGGGACTATAATGGGATTGGATATTTTGCTGTTGAATTTTTTAATGCTTATCTTTTTAAAGTCCTTGAATTCAGAGGTGCTGATTGTGCTGAGTTTAGATTGCTGATTTGTGATTAAATCTGACCAGAAATGAGAATGCCAGAGAAGTAGCACAAATACGTGTGATGTAAGTGAGGACAAGGTCAACAGGATTTGGATTTTCATCACTTGTGGGTTGGTTACTCTGTGTACAAGGGAGTTACAGTTTTTGCATTCTAGGGATTTTCAGGTGTACCCACAGTTGTTGTATAGGCACAGCAGTTAATCAATGAATAGTTGAAATACTTCCGCAAAAGTTATTTCTTATTAAACAGTATTTCAGGAAGTACATTCAGGCTATAAGTTTATAATTTGTCTTTTTTTTAGGGCAATTTCAAGTTTGGTAAGTTCTGACTAGGGTTGTAGAGAATTTGTCTAGCGATAATTGGGTCTCTGACAAAAAGAGATCATCACCACACAGTTTCCTGCAAGTTTGAATGCATCATAGGCACTGAAAGCCAGTATAGAGAGAGTACTAGTGACCATTTTTCTCTTCTACGTGGCGGTTTTGATTTGGCATTTCTAAAGATTGTCTTCACTGGATTATGGTCAGTTATATTTGTGAACTCTTTGTCAAATAAGTCCATATTAAAAAGTTTATAGACCCCATATTGTTGCCAGTGATGCTTTCTCTCGGAGGTTTATAGACCCATATTGTTGCCAGTGATGCTTTCTCTCGGAGGTTTCCTGTCTTCATCTAACAATGATCTGCTGGCATAGGTCATTATTTGTTTTGCTTGTCAGCCTGTACTTAACTATGGATTGCCCCTAGACCTCTGAACAGGCATTGGCTTCAAGCATTGTTTTTCCCTGCTGGTTAAAATAAGTTATTCGGGCTAAAGTAAACACCAAGCAAATGTTCCTCTCTGTTGTATTGCAAAAAAGGCTGCTTCACGTAGTTCTTCTTACAATAAAACTCCTTTATTGGGTATAAACTTTATTCCAAGTAAGGTAGCTATGCTGGTCAAAGTATGACATCTTTGCCAGGCAGTTCATACTTTTCTAGAGCTTTCTAATGTCTCTCAGGCAATTCAAATGCAATACCATGTTTCATGTGATTTCCCCCAGTACTGTTGTGATAGTGCTAAAGTCAGATAAATTTTGAACTGTAGTTTGCCATACATAACAGGTTTCGCCAGTAACCAAAATAGGAGAAATGTGCCAAAACCACGAATAACCTAAATTACACTAAGAAAATGGCACAGAGAATCCAAAAACAAACAAAATGGCCACACAATAAAGCCCAAAGGAAGCTCACTTTAATAATGCACACTAACACTACCAATGTTGATACATTTTCGTCTTAACAAAAGACTTCTTCAGATAATACAACGCAAAGCAAGCAACCCTTCTTAAATACCCTCCCCTAAAAACTCGTCCAATCAACTCTTTATTACAATTAATAACCATTATAAAGAAATTGTAGAACTAAACTAAACTGAAAACTATTATACTGAATAACAAAAAGAAGGAAAAAAAACACACTGAAAACAAGGATTAAGTTAGCGCTTTCGTTTACTATGTCAGCAAACTTCTTCTGATCTGGCAAATAAAATTGAATGCAGTCATAGCCCCAGGCTTAAATGAAGCTATTTCTTTCAAAAGTATTTTAAAATTGAGGGCTTTTCTGAGATGATTTAATGTTTTTTAATGAATGTATATTTTATTATACATGTATTTTTTATTCTTGGAATATGATAGATTAGTTTTTTGTATGATAATTAACTTTGTAATCAGTTAACAATAATGGTTTGTGGGTCCTTTAAATGTGGGCTTGATTTTATGAATTGTTCCATGATGTCATAACTTTGATTGTTTATTTAAATGGTGATTAATTCCTTTGTCAGTTGTCTGAAGAAGTTTGCTGAAATAGTAAACGAAAGCGCTGACTTAATCCTTGTTTTCGGTGTGTTTTTTTCCTTCTTTTTGTTATTCATTATAAAGAAATTAAAAAACAAGTATTAAAATCCATTGAAAATACGTAATATAATTATAAAATCATATGGTATTAATAATCTGCACTAATTAATATACACCAATTCATATACAATACAATAAATGTGTTTAAAATAATTTTATAAATATAATATACAAATATGTATCCTAGAATTCTATAGAAAAGTGTATTTCATACTCCATCTAGTGGCCAACATAATTTTTACAGTTTGGCTGCTCTGAGTTTCAAAACTAGGGCTAAGGAAATAAAATAATTTACCAGGCGTGTCCAACCTGTGGCCCTCAGAGCTCTTCCATGTGGTCCCCAACCTCTAACTGCAACACTGATGTACGCATGCCCCAAAACACTTTTTTCTTTTGTGTTTTTCGCACCTGTGACCTGTAACTCTAACGTTGGTTTGTGCATGCTCCAAAGCACCCTTCTAGTTTTGATTTTTTTTTGCGCCAAAGAAGGATCTGTGTGTTCTTGCCATTATTTCATGCCAAAGAATCAGTGTGTGTGTATGTGTTCGTGCGTGTGTGTGTTTGTGTGTGCTTGCTGAAGAGGGACTCATGTATGGATTTGCTACCATTGCCTTTGAAAGGGACAGCACTTACCTGTGTTAATAGGTAAGTACAGAGTGAGTAAGTACATGCATGAAAGCAGAATGTTTGTTTATGTTAAACTAGAAGAACAGTGTATATGTGTGTGTGTGTGTGTGTGTGTGTGTGTGTGTGTGTGTGTG
Source organism: Protopterus annectens (assembly GCF_019279795.1). NCBI lineage: Eukaryota > Metazoa > Chordata > Ceratodontiformes > Protopteridae > Protopterus > Protopterus annectens. The sequence continues at coordinate 432,829,143 of NC_056744.1, read as the reverse complement.
TGTGTGTGTGTGTGTGCCTGCATGACAGAGAGAGACACATGCACAAAGGGGCTAATGATGATCAATCTACCTCCTGAACACAAATAAGTTGGCTCAGAAATATATCATACATTAAAAGTGCACTTTCATTAAATTGCAGCTTTCCTGACAGAGAGAGTGTTGTATTTAATATGAAATCATACCTCTCAACTGTATGGATTTTTGCTTCATCTTCCAATTTGCGTCTTTTGCTTAGGAAATAAAAGTAGTCATTCAAGGCAATGCACTACCAGGGAGTAAGAATAAGACAGCAGCCCAGGGTTAGTGGGTCAGTATTGGATTGACTTTGTGGGACTGTAGCATATAAAGTTGTATTGTTTTTTCTGACAAAAAAAAAAGCACCCAGTACTGTTTTGTTATTGGTGGGTTCTAAGTAGTGGCAGATTGGACAATGATAAGCATAGCTTTGGTGGATCATCAATACTGGCAAATCAGGTGGGCACAATGTCCTCTTTTAAATGTTGGGGGTTTTAGTGTGCATGTGTGTGTTTGTGTTGGGAGGGCTGCAACAGTAGATGATTATTAAAGACATAGAGACTTACGGACTGTGGAGAATATGTTTCTTTGTTTCAAAACCTGATTGGGTACTAGGCATGCCAAAAGTAGATATATTTTAAGACATAGCTTCTTGCTATTTGCAGTGGATGGATGTTTATATTTAATGGACAATGCTTGCAGTATGAGTGTGGTCCTGTAGGAATCTGAAGGTTGCCAAATCTACCACCGCCAATGTCTTGTAAAGTAACCTGGAAATGGATATTGGGATGTTACTGAAAAATACAGTAAGTGGGCTTAGAAATATAGTTGAATTAAACAAAGTGCACTTGCAATTTGCAGGCCATAATTTAATTTATTTCAGGTAGTCTAGATCCTGGTAGACTGTATACCATTAGACTTAATTAGGGAGAGCTGTCATTCTGGGGAAATAAGCAGCCCTAGTTTCAGTGAAAGTTCTGTGGTTGCTTGCAGGTAGGAAGTTGCAGGATGTGGATGCAATGTGTTTTATTTATTATTTTTAATACATTTGTCATTTCAAAGCATGGTTTTCTTTGTTGCAAAAGAAGGCAGGAATGAATGAGCCATATAATGCTTAACTGACAATAATGGGATAGAAAGATTATAAGTGATGTATAATGTTTGCAGCTACAGTTGTTTCAATGGTGTCTGTGATGCATAACTATTTTTAGGCCTGTGTCTCACTTTTATTTTTCGCGTTGTCCAGATTTCTTGCTCTAAGGCTGAAAGGTATGGTTCCATACTAAATCAGAAGGTTGTATTTACCTTGGAAAACTTTTCAGCATAATTACGAGAAACAGAGCCTTTTTAATATCTCCTCTTATTTCCAATATAAATTGGCATGTGACCTTGCAAATAACCTTCTTATTAAGCTACTTTAATTCTTTTGGAATTGACAGGTATGCTTCACTGGTTCGGACGTAAGCATAGAGTGCTAATGTGATAGCTCAGTAAACTGTCAGTTTGTGAATAACTTCTGTACAAATTTAAATGTCTGAATGTCAATGAATGTCAAATGGCTTTAGACTGGAAGAAAGTTATATGTTTACTCCAGTATGTAGTATGATCTTAGAGAGTTTATGGATTTCTTATTGATTTACTTTTTGCTGAGCAGTTGTTTGCTAATTTATTGATGGTCCTTTTAGTGGTGGGAAATTGCATGGATGAGTCCATCTCTAATATGATTTTTTTTTCAGATATTTTGACTTCCAGACAATTTCATTCAGTGAGTGTGTGTCATGTAATTACTGAGGTTGCCTATTTTACAAGTAGGGGCTCCTTTTTTGAGTGTGTGAGTGTGTAAAAGAGAGAGAGATTGAATATGTATACTGAATATAGTTTTGTAAATGGAATTCTTAGTTAACTAGGCCCCTCTTCTTGGGCAAGTAGACTTGAGTAACCAATATTAGATCTCAGCCATCCAGCTAGGAAAGTTTAGTATGTGGATATTCCAACTGGTTTGATGAAGGTGATGCTACTTACTCAGGGAGTACATTTATCCATCCAGTTGCCATGTTGCTGAGCTACATTGTTTGATAATGAGAGGAGCTTTTTACAGAAGTTGAAGGTTTTTGTATTAAGAAACTAACAAATACAAAGTGGCTTGTTTATGTTGCAGTGAAGGCTGTGGTCTTTGTAGTGAGCATTTTAAGTATAACCAGTATTTCTGAGGTGGAGGAAGTCTCTTAAGACAGGATCTTTCTTAGCTGGAAGGCAAGCCACTGATGAAATTTATAGGAGCCAGTTAGAGACAGGAGAAAGCAAGAAGCTTTTTAGCCTGTTTGGATAACTAAGTGAACTTAGTCCTTTGCCCTTATTTGTCAGAAATGGTTGTAGTCTTTCTTTTAGCAGGGTGTTTTGCTGAGGCACATGCCAAAAGGTTTTTTTTTACTCAGTAATGGCTCTTATAAAGGAAGAATACAGGTTTGTTATGACATCCTTTTTCCTGGATGAGATACCCTTACTAATGATGTGGGTAATATAATAAGCTTTCCATACAACGGAGACAACATGGTGGTCAAAAGTCAATTTTCTATCAACCTGGGTGCCCAAGCACCTCACGACTGATTGTGTGCTTACAACATTATTAATGTGATCATTTGTGGGGTCATCACTCTCTCCAAAGGGGATGATGCATTTTTGGCATTTAGCTTGAGGCCATGTTTCTGGCACCAGTCATTTGGTTGGGTGAGACCCTCTTGTAGGTTATTCAGAATTGTTTTATTAAGTCAGTAATGTGAATTCTTTACTTTATTGCAAATTTGTTGGTTTATTTTTGTGGATTATAGTATTGTAGGACTGCTTACGTTGACATTTTACGTAGTTGGACTGCTGGAGTGGTTTTCCCAGTGAGAAATGCTAGTACTGTAGTGAATACCTGTTTATTTGTAAAAAAAAAAATATATATATATATATATATATATATATATATATATATATATATATATATATACATTAACTAAGATATTAGAGTTAACTGTTAGATTAGAGAATTAGAATTAGAATGAAAATTAGAATTTTAAGGCAAATATTAGGTATTTATTACATTTATTCATTGTTCGAATGCACCTACAGTACAGCCAGGAGGTCAACTTTGGTTGTATGTGGCAGCAAAACAGTTAACTATATGATATATTTTATATGCGGCCCCAAGACAATTTCTGTTCACTCAATGCGGCCCCGGCAAGCCAAAAGGTTGGACACCCCTGATTTAAACCATCCTTTTTATTGGCTTCTGACTTGAGTTGCCAAAACAATTCACAAAACTCTATAGTGGTCTCCCAAGGTCCACCACATGGGTCCACTTCCACCTTCTCTATGACATAAAAAACATATTTAGCTAATGGACAAGTGGTAGTGTGTCTATACAGAGCATTAGTTTCATTTCTCTTATTCCTACCTTTTCTATACAAGTGCTCATCCATTTTCTCAGAAGAGGGGCATTGTAAGGGGGCAGGTTATAAGGAGTAGTAGAATGACATCAGAGGACGCTGATTATGAGGTTGAAAATAAAAATTGAAACAAATGTTTATTGAAAGAGAATACCCAATAGCCCTTATCGAGGAAATTTTGGTGGAAATAAAAAAAGAAAGAAATAAGAAATTTGTCCCCATATTAGGGAAACCCAAAACACCCGAAGAAGTGGAGAGGTTTAGGAAAGAACAGAGTATTACCAATTGGAGTAGTAACTTTATGCTAAATGTTAGTACTGAATCAACAAAAAGTAATAAAGTAGTTTCTACCAACTGGAATAAATTCAGCAATTTCTCGGACTTGAGAAGAATCTTTGTGGACCCCCTAAAATTTACGTATAGGAAAGGTAGGAATATTAAGGAACTACTTGAGACTAAAAAGAAAAAACATAATAGAAAGAAAACAAGAACATACAAATGTGGGAGTTGTTCACAATGTACTTATGTCCTCCAAGGGGAATCAGTTGCCTTAATTAAAAGAGGGATAGATCTTAAAACCAATGGCTATTGCAACTGTGACAACTTGGGGGTGATATACATTGTTTTATGTGACATTTGTGGGGCTTTCTATATAGGAAAAATCACTAGAAAATTTAAAAGACGTATATACGAGCATATGAATGATATCAGAAATAAAGACAAAACTAATGTTCTGTATAGACACACTACCACTTTTCCATTAGCTAAATATGTTTTTTATGTCATAGAGAAGGTGGAAGTGGACCCATGTGTTGGACCTTGGGAGACCACTATAGAGTTTTGTGAATTGTTTTGGCAACTCAAGTTAGAAGCCAATAAAAAGGATGGTTTAAATGATTTTATTTCCTTAGCCCCAGTTCTGAAACTCAGAGCAGCCAAACTGTAATAATTATGTTGGCCACTAGATAGAGGATGAAATACACTTTTCTATAGAATTCAAGGATACATATTTGCATATTATATTTATAAAATTCTTTTTAACATATTTATTATATTGTATATGAATTGGTGTATATTAAATAGTGCAGATTATTAATACCATATGATTTTATAATTATGTATTTTCAATGGATTTTAATACTTGTTTTTTAATTTCTTTAGAATGGTTATTAATTGTAATAAAGAGTTAATTGGATGAGTTTATAGGGGCAGGGTATTTAAGAAGGGTTACTTGCTTTGCATAGCATTATCTGAAGAACTCTTTTGTTTAGACGAAAACGTATCAGAATTGGTAGTGTTAGTGTGCATTATTAAAGTGAGCTTCCTTCGGGCTTCATTGTGTGGCCGTTTTGTTTGTTTTCGGATTCTCTGTGCCATTTTCTTAGCGTGATTTAGGTTATACATTTCAGGTTTCTTACTTCCTTGACGTTTCTAGATGGCGGCATGTTTTACTGTACCTTTCTAGAATCAGGTGGCATTTCTGTGGCAGAATAAAATATGCAGCTCTCCAACTCAAGCGCTTTTTTATTAGATTAACCTTTATTAATTATTTTCCTATTTTGTTTCAGTGTATAAGTTTATTTTTAGAGAAGCATTGTGTTCTTTTTTGTATTCTTTATACCTTGTATGACCCATTGTATTATATGTTAGAATTTCTTTTCTACAGAGAATCCTACTGTTGTGTCATTTAGTCAGCTTCTTTCCATTGTAGCACAGCTGTCTTTGATTCCCTTTTCAAGATGCCACCTGCCCCTACAAATAATGTCCTTAAAAACTCACCCCATACTGAGCTGGGGCTTCTGCAGTCTCTGATTTTCACTGCAGAATCAGACAAATATCTTAAGGCCCCAAGCAGAGAGGAGCAGAAGAAACCTTGTTATATCGTCTACCTTCCCACAACACCATCTGTAGCAAATACCTGAGGTACGACCTGAACACAGTTCATCTAGGACAGAAGGCTTTATCCCTGTGCACCAGCAGAACTTGACATATCATCAATGCAGCACTTATGTCAGAGATCATTCTGTTGCATTTCATGGTCTCTGCATGAGTGGAAAAAGTTGTAGTGCTCCAAATGTCTCTTCGCAATTTAAGTTAAAGGGATTTGGATCTGAAATCTATCTTACTAAGGACCTTTTTCCATAAAGTTGATTGATTATCTCATCTATTGTGGGAGTCAAATGATTCTCTCTTTCTGAGGATCCCTTGCCTATTCTTATATCATTTCATCATCTCACCTCTGCTAGCTTTTTTGGCTTTGGGGGTGCGACTATGTGTGTGATCAGGATCTATGATCTGACACCCTTTCTATCATGTTGAATTTCACTAGTTTCTCTAGGTCTTCTTCCACTTTATTTCTAAAGTGGCAATATATTTTTCTATGTGCCTGAGCTACAGGTGGCTTGTTAAGGTCTATGCTTGACTTAAACTTCATAATTTTCCAATGTTTCAATGGCTTCTGACAAGTTATGTTCCCAGGATCCTTAACTCTTTTAGTGGCCTTACTGTAGGGTAGCTTAAAAATCTGGATCTAGTCCAATGTAGTACACTGAAAGTGGGCTTTGCTGTCTTCTCACATAACTGGAATAATCATGCATGGGGAGAGACTCCAGTGAGTTTGATGCATATATCCTACTAACAGCTTTTTGCATCTTTGGATCCTGGTTTAACTATGTGTAAATGTCACTTCAGTATCCTAACAGGTGCACCAGAGTATATCAGTATTTATTCTTTGGCATTTATATTTACTGTTACATCTGGCCTACTGTTGCTTTTACTCTAAGTAGTGGATAAATATGCATTCATGTTTCACACTGTTACTGCTTTCTGTTACATTCTAAATTCCCCTGATGCATTCTGAATGTAAGGATTTCAATGCTACCTCTTTTTTTATGGAAGTTGTCCCCATAATATTTATTTATTTTATTTATTTTACATTTGTTGACCGGGCTAGTCCAACTGGATATATGTCCATTTTCAGTAGAGGCCCGGGGAGAAAAGCTCCACTAGTTGTACACTTTCACAAAAAGGCATAAAAGGTTACATGAGAAACATAGCAAGTAAAACAGATAAAAAATAAATTTGTAAATTATTTTTATTTTTTTTTTTATGTTAACAAGGGTAATGGTAGAGAAAAGAGTTAGCATTAGTCTGGATTAGTGCAGGAGCAAAGCCAGTGTTTATTGAGATAAATTTTTAGTTGGTATTTGAAAAGTTGGAAAGAGGTTAAAGAAGTGATATCAGAGGGTAGTTTATTCCATGTTTTTCCAACAGAGTTGTAGAATAAACTGTCACCTGCATTATTATTAGGTTTGGTAGTATTAATCAGAAGTTTATTAGAAGAACGTAGTTGTTTCAGGTTGTTGTATGGAGAAATAAGGCTAGAAAGTATTGGTGTGTTGGTTGGCTGATATAGAATCTTATAAGCAATTAAGATCTGTTGAAGTACAAGTTGGTTAGGAAGTTCCATCCAGCCTAGTTCTTTTAGGTTCAAGCAGTGATGAGTTCGAAAAGGAGATCCAGCAGCGAATCGAGCTATGTTGTGATAGGATGTTTCTAGTTTCTTCATGTTGTTTTTGGAAAGATTAGTGTAAATGGGGGAAGCATAGAGAAGAGTGGAGATTAGGTGAGATCTAGCAATGGTGGACCTTGCTGTAGGTGTTAGGAAAGTTTGATTCTGTAAAGGGATCCTATTTTTTTATTAACTAATTTTATGGTGTTATTGATGTGAGAGTCGAAGTTGAGGTTATTATCAATAGTTATTCCTAATAGTTTTGTGGTCAAGTCAGGAGAGATGAGTGTTCCGTCAGTGGACGTAAGAGTAAAGTAAGGTGGAGTAGATTTACGAGTTGGTGAAAAAAGTAATAGTTTGGTTTTCTTGGGGTTAAGGAGTAGACAGCGGTAAGAGAACCATTGTTCTACAGCGTTAAAAGCTTTTTGAGTAAGTGACTGGAGTTCAGTTTGAACAACAAATCTGCAAGTTAACCTGTTTATCACTTTTTAGCTTCATTCACATGCATGGCTTTTGATTCACTGTATTTCATTCACTGTAAGTACCTGGTTGAATCAGTACCTGCGTGAGGTATTTGTGGTTGTAGTTTTTTTTTAAGCTTTATTAAAGTTATTACTGAAGCATACAATTGTTAACATAAAATTTTATATTTTTTGTAATACATTAAATAAAAATCAAGTTTCAAATATAATATATAAAAAAAGACAATGAACTATATACAAAGATGTTCACTATACTATTAATAAGTAAAACTATTTAGATCAAATGCATATGAACTAACTAATAAAAACCTGTTATTGAGTTTCTAATAAATCAATTATATTCAACCATTGGTTATATTTTGCTGTGTTCCTAGAGGATCTAGATTTAATTGTTAATGATTGTAATCTGGATACTTCCAAGAGAAGATCTTTAAAGTTTTGAAAAGAAGGAGATCATGATGATTTCAAATTTCTAGTTATTTCTTTCCTGGCTATGGACAATACAGACCAAAGAAGTGGATATTTGCTTGATTTTACACAGGATGGAATTGGGGAATTAAGTAAAACTAATGACTTTGTAAGTTGGAAATTATCAGTAAATATTGCCTGTAAGAAGTTGTTGATATCATCCCAATATTTTTATATGTGAACATTCATAGAAAATATGTGTCCAATCAGCATTCTGAATCTCTAAACATCTCCAACACAATATATCTTCTTTAAACATCTTATTTATTTTATGAATGAGCTGTTTAAAAATCTCCGGGTAAACATTCTCAATTTAAGTGAAGTAGTAGTTTTACCTGCAGACAGAAGAAAATTTAATTTATCTTTATCTGATGGAGTATTTTTACTAATTTCCAGTAATTGTCAGGGAATTTGTCTAAATCTGATTTGACAATTTTATATATACCTGACAGATTATTTTTTATTAAATTGTTCTGTTGAGAACAAACATTAGGTATTGAATGAATTTGAGAATTAGATTTTTAACTGAAGGAGTTATTAAGTCAAGTTTATTCTTAACATAATTTCTAGCTTCTTGTAAATCAAGCCATAATGAAGAATCAAGGTAATTTTCTTCCAATAAAGTATTGATGGATTGTAATTCATTATTTTTTTACCAGTTGATACCAGTAAATCAATTGTTTTTGTACAAATATTAACATTTTTTGAAAATTTGTGGAGAAGATAACCCCCTGTGTATATGCTATAGGGAAAATAAGGAATATCCAATTTTCATAGAATTGATATCTATGTATAAAATTTTTAAATGATTTTAGAATCATATTAATATAATTTGATATAAAATTTTGTGTTATGCATAAAGAAAAATGTTCCTTTAGTTTCCATATGAATGTATTATTCAATAATTTTAGTTTAAAATGATCATTACTATTATCTAGATTTATTGATGAGGATAAGATAAAGTATTTCCATTTAGCTGAATATTTACTATCTATAAGATACAAAATAGTTTTAATGACTGAGGAAATTGATTAAATTTCTAAGTTTGATAAAGCAATGCCTCTGTTATCCCAACTATACATATGGTATGTTAAGGAAATTCTGGGTTTAATTGGATGCCATAGAAATTTTTTAATAATAGTATTAAACTTTTTAATTACTGCAAATGATGGGGGTATAGAAATAGAGTGGATTACGTATAAAATTTTTGGTAGAAGAATCATCTTTATAATTGATAATTTCTCTTCCATTGAAAAAATTATTTTAGACCATCAAAGTATTAGGTTATCTATTTCTGTTAAACTTTTATCAATGTTCAATTTTTGGATTTCTTTTAAACTATTACCAATAATTATTCCTAGATGCTTTATTTGTTGGGATTATGCTACATATTTTTCATATTCATTTTGTATATTATATTTTTGTACTAGATAATAAGATTTGTGTTTTATTATGATTAAATGTAAGACCTGAATTTTTTTTGAAAATAATCTATGTCATTAAATAATTCTTGTATTGTTGGATTTTTTCCACCTAAGATAATCAAGATATCATCTGCGAACATTTGAATCTTTGAAGTTTTTAAGACTTGTATCAAATCCCTTAATGTTACTATTATCTCTAATCAGGTTGGACCAGGGCTCCATAACTAAAGTAAATAATAGAGGGGATAAAGGACAACCTTGTTTAGTGCCTTTAGTAATAGGTATGGGTAGGGATATGCCAGAGGCTATTTTGATATAAGCTTGTGAGCCTATATATAACAGTGTAAGAAGAGTTATAAAATTGCTTAAAAATTGAGTTCCTGTAAAAGAATAAATAAGTAATTCCAATTGACAGAGTCAAATGCACAATTTATGTCTAAACTGACTATAGTTTAATTTTTTTTTTAGGCTTTTAGTTGATTCAATTAAAGTTATTACTCTTTTAATATTACTATATGCTGTTCTGTTTATTATGAAACCTGTTTGGTCTTCATCTACTAAGTTAGGGAGAAATACCTTAAGTCTTTTTGCATATATAGACATAAATATTTTTTAGTCCATATTAAGTAAAGAAATAGGTCTGTATGAATTACATTTTGTAGGATCTTTTTTGGGTTTTAAGATAGGAGAGATAAATGTATACTTCCATGAGGGAGGGGTAATATTTTTATCTTGTATAGTGTTAAACACTGAAAGTAATATAGTTAGTGCTTTTTCAGGAAGCAATTTGTAAATTTCTGGAATAATGCCGTCATTACCAGATGCTTTATTTTGTTTAAGGGTGTTAATTTGTTCTTGAATATCTTTTAAAGTAATTTGACTATCTAGAAGTTTAGTGCTCACTTGTTAATCTATTTTTAGAGTTTTTAATAATAAATGTTTGAATATCTTTACTTGAATTTATTGATGTAGAGGATTGGTTTAAATTAAGAATAAATTGTCTGAATTCGATTAATATATTATTCAAATCAGAAACTAGTTTTCTGGGGGGGGTGAATATATTTCTTTAATGTGATTGAATTTATTCAATCTTTTTACTTTATTGGATAAAATATTCAGAGATCTTGGATTAATTGAACAATTAATAAATGTATATTTCTCTAAGCTTATCTTAGTTTTATGATTAAGAATCTCAATGTATTTTTTTATTTAAGATTTTTAACTCATCCAATTTACATTTTAATTGTGGGTTCTTTAATAATTCAAGATTTAAGGTGTCTAGTTTTGTTTGTACCTCTTTTTGTTCTTTATCCCATGAAAGTCTTTTTTTTCTTATACCAGTCAATTACTCTGCCATATAGATAAGCCTTCATTGCATCCCAAACAAAAATTTCAGATGTACTATTATTAGTATTAAATTCTAAAATGCTATGAACTTCTTGCAGAATGAAAGTGTTTAAATATTTTAATTTGGTGATATATGCTAGGATTCATTTTATCTGAGTATTTGTGTTAGTATGAATATATAAATCAAATGTTATAGGATTGTGATCGGAAAAGGGGCATGTGATAACTTTAACATTACTTAAAGAATCTATTAAACTATTGGTAATAAAAACTATTATTGAATATGTCTTGTGTCTGTGTGAAAAAAATGTGTAGAATAGTGACTTTGAGTCAGCATAATTATCAGTGTATTTTAATAAAAAAAGAATTGGAAAACTCTTTTAATAATTTAGCTGAACTTGAAATTTTTCTTTTACCTTTAAAGGAAGAATCAGAGCTACTAAAGATACAATTAAACTCACCAGCTAAAATACTATTACCCTTAGAGAATTGAATAATATGATCAATAAGTTGTTGTACTGATATCTGTCCAAAGCCAGGAATCCAATACATATTTATTAAATTATTAAATTGCATGATAATAGAAGCTGTCATACCTTTATTATCTTTGTACATGTTTAAGATTTTAGGCTGTGGTCATTTGTTATTCCACAATATTGCTACACCTCTTCTTTTTTGTGAATGTTCAGAGTGAACAAGAATTGAAAAAGATTTAGATTCTAATTTGGAAATGTCATCTTCTATTAAATGAGTTTCTTGAAGAAAAATTAATTGTGAATTATGCAATTGTAAATACTTATTCAAAGATCTTCTCTTGTTAGGATTATTAAGACCATTTATATTTAGTGAAATACAATGAAGTGATGTCATGTTGTTAGTTTGTTGATTTGCAATGTATGCTGGGTAAAATACCTATTAGTTTTTAGTTTGTAAATTGAAAAAAATAAAAAGAATGGAATACAGCACATTATATTGTATACTATACAGAAAAATGATTTTAAGTTACAAATATTTAAATAACATTCAACTATTCATATTTTTGTGAACATCTGAAGAATTGTTATCAAGAAATTGTAACAAAAACGAATAACAAGAAAACCTTTTAAAACCCACCTGGAGTTATAAACTCCTAATATGAGTGACATTAATCATTCAAATTAACATTCCTACTACTAGCAAGTTTCTGTCATGCACTGCCCGAAATATATACTGTTTCATCATTTTAAAACATGGCTTTATAATATACATGTAATTCAACTATTCAAAAATGTCATCATTACTAAATCACTGGTAAGCTTATTTACTTATTGATTTGTATGTAATCAGTGTATTACTACAACCAAATCTCATACTAATGCATATATTTTTAGCTAAACTAAATGAAGTGATTGTATAAAATTATATTTAACCGGAGTTAAAATAGTGAACAATATGAAACTAAACAGAGTTTTCATGATATATGCAGATATAGTAGAAATTACAGTTGTGTATTCCTTCATAATAAAACATATTGCCCAGGAGTGTCCAAAATAAATCACTTTCTTACACTAAAAACATTTTTTTAAAAACTCTAAATACATGAATCAAATATAAATATACCCCTACAAGTATGAAGTAAAAAGATATGTCTCTGTATCTGAATATGAAACTTTGACCTATTCACCCCACCAATGCATTTGTAAACAAAATTGAGACTGTCAGTTACAGGGTACATTATTGTAACATAACTGCTTTAGGTTAAAATGAAATAAATATGTGGCATATAATATAGGACCAAAAATGTGAAAAAAGACCTACATTTTAACTAAACATAGGAAGATTTAGTATGGTTGCAACAGCATAGATAAATCAAATGATAATGCATTTTTACAACTAAACTGTTAAAACAAAACTAATGCTTCAAACTTGTATCATGACATAGTAATAAAACAGGACTTTTTGGCATTTTCCGGCTTGCTGAAGTTTATATCTGTAACAGTAACAGTACTTGGAACACATCTAGATCCTGTTTACTGCATTTCCTGTGTTGCACTTAATTTAAAATTGTTTTTTTCCTCTAAAAACTGCATTTTACCTGATTTTGGCCTAGCACTCAAGTGTGGGGTCATTTATTGCACTGTTATGAATATTTTGCTGCTTGTGTACCTCTGCTACCTTTAAACTACAACAAAAAAGAAAAAAGAAAAAAAAAATTGGCTTTTTTTCCCACTTTCTGAAAGTTAAGAAAGTTCAGTTACAGATTTGCTGTTCTGAACTGTTTGGAAGTTTCTAGAAGGCCAGTGCTTGCTTGGGCTAAAGGGAAGTCTCTGTGTTCAGCAGTGGCAGTGGTTAACACTGAACAGCCTGCCTGTCCCTGTAATAGTGGTTACTGCCTAGAAGCTGTAGTTTTATTGGCCATTTTGGGTAAATTCTAAAGTCCTTGATCTCTCTCTCTTAAAACCCTACAACTCTCTTTTTGTGCGGTTTTGCGCACTGAGCAGCGTCGGGCAGCGCTGCCTAAACAGGTTTAAACTATTCCAGGCTCCACAAAGTCTGCTCTTCACTTTTTCCCTTAGAACTGTTCAAAAATCACTCTATTCTCTTTCTAAAGCCCTGCACTTGCTCAGCTCTTATAAGGAAACACTAACTAACTAAAGCACTCCACCCTCCTTGACTTCTCATAAGTATTAGGCTCCCGACTGGTCCTTCCTGATCAAGTGAAAAATCAGTTCCCTTACCTAATCTGATCAGTAAAAAAAACAGTTCCCTATACTAATCTGGTATGCCCAAGGGTCAATTTCAGGGTTACTCTCCAGTCCAGATGGTGAATCTGGGAATTTTGAGGCAATGTTACAATTGCCTTAAGTACACAGACAACCCTCTCCTCCTTCCAACAAACTCTAATACATGTGAGAGATGCAGTTACACAGCCAAACTGGAGGCAGAGCTCTCTCAACCCAAGACTGGCACAGTCAGTCAGGAGGAAAAGGTAACCACCCGCACCACAAATCCAGTCTCACACAGACCTATTGCATCTGCATACCTAACACATAAACACACAAAAACATACTCGGAGGCTCTAAATAAAACTCTGCCTAAACAGCAAAGACCTCCTAAGCAGATATCCAAGCAACAGCCACTCCTCAACAATACCCACGAATCACATATCTCACAAAATCAGTGTGCCTCACAGTCACAGCCCTTAAGGCCAAACAACACACCAAATACACTTGTTATAGGGGACTCTATTGTCTGGCACACAGATGTCCCACTCACCAGACTGAACAAGGAGAAGGTCACTGTAAGCTGCCTGTCGGGTGCCAGGATCCACCACATAACGCAAGCACTCAGGTCACTCCAAAGCAAGTACAAGTATGACTCCGTCATTGTCCATGCTGATGTGAATGACCTGAGACATACCTCCCTGGACTACATGAAAAGAGTCATAGAGGAGCTCTCTGATCATGTAGCCCAGGCTGGTATGACCCTGACCTTGAGTAGCATCTTGCCCTCACCAAGAATGATGCCACAGTATAAAGATAAAATGATCAGTTTCAACAATTGGCTAAAGTATTGGTGTCATTCAAAGGGGATCCAGTGTCTGTCAGCCTGGGATGACATGCTCAACAAGCCACGTTGCTTCACTAGGGACGGCTTGCACCTGTCACCCTTAGGCTTTCGTATACTGGCCAAGGCTCTTGCCACCCCCCATAGTGCCTTTTTTAGGCAACGCTCAAAGGACAAACACACCTCCATAGACAACCCAAGGATAAAAAAACTAAAGTTAATGCTACTCAAAGCCAGAAGTCTAAACCTCAAGATGCATGCACTCAAGGCTCTCCTCAGTATGGAGAAAAGCAATGTCTGTGCAGTAACAGAAACCTGGTTCAAGGCTCCTGAGAGCACCTCAGCACTACCAGGTTATAACTCATACCATGCGTTTCAGCCCCAAAACTCGGACCAAAGCACAAAAGGAGGGGGAGTATCTATATTCATCAAAGATACCTACACCACCAGGTTAGTGGCACTGCACGAAGCATCGGAAACCATCCATGTGCAACTAACAGCAGGCAAAACTTCCTTTCAGTTTGTAGCCTGCTACAGAACATGCTCCCTATTACAGGAACCCCACTTGGCATTCCTGAGAACACTGGAGAATATGAAGGTCTCTCCAAACACTATGTTATTGGGTGACTTCAACTACCCAAACATTGACTGGGAAAACTACTCAAGCCCAAACACCCTCGCCCAACAGTTCCTTGAATTTATAAACTCTTAACACGATGGAACAACTGGTCACCACTCCCACAAGAGGGAACAACATATTGGACCTGGTCATCACCAACATGGGGACTCTATGTTCCACACCAGAGGTAAACCCCTCATTGGTAAGATCAGACCATAAACAAATTTCCCTGGACATCCATATCCCGTCCCCACCCCCAGCCAAGGAAATTACTATAAAGAATTTCTCAAAAGCCAACTTTGCACTTCTCAAGTCTGAGGTGGAATCCTTCAAAGCCCCCAGGCCAGAAGATAATACAGCCTAATCCACAGAATCCTTTACAAATACATTCTATGAGCACCTGCAGGAATGCATGGATCATGCTATCCCAAATAAAACCAAGACTCACTCCTCCAAAAACAGGAGACCTGTCTGGTGGACCCCGGCCATAAATAAGCTATACAACAGAAGGAGGAAGCTACTACATGACAGAGCAAAATCCCAAAAAGGGAAGGCATCTCTGATCAGTATTAGCAAGAAACTTCGATCCCTCATAAAATCATCAAAGGCCAGTTTCAAAAGAAAAATTGCCCTAGATACTAAAGATAATCACAAGGCCTTCTTTAGTTATGTCAGGAATATGGGTGGAAACTCCCAGATATGCTCTGAATTGTTGCATAACTGTACAAAATATACCGAACCTACAGACATAGCCAACATCCTGGCAGACAGATTCAGCGCAAAATTTCCCCCTTCCCCCCAAAGGAGCAAATGCCTATCCCAACTGAATGTAACCTACCTGACATCACAGATGCACAGGTGAAAGCTGCCCTCTCCAAAGCAAAAAACACAGCATCTATGGGACCGGACGGTGTCCCAGGCTGTGTCTTACATGAGCTCCAAGAAGAACTGAACTCTCACATTAAGTCACTGTTCAAACTTATCCTTACTACAGGATATGTACCCAAAGAATGGCGTACAGCTACAGTGGTCCCACTCCACAAAGGTGGTGCCACAACGGACCCCGGGAACTATTGCCCCATAAGCCTGACTAGTCTGGTCTGTAAAGCTATGGAGCGTATTATCATGGAACTCATAAACAAAGACATTGGGAGCGTCCAGACACTGGACCCTACCCAATTCAGCTTTGTTAAGGGCAGATCTTGCCTCTTAAACCTATTTGATTTCTTTGAAACAGTTATCAAAGCCATAGATGAGGGCAAGGTAGTCCACACAGTCTACCTGGACCTCGCAAAAGCCTTCGAAACAATACCCCACTCGGGCATCATAAATAAGCTTACCAGCTTAAATATCAACCCCTATATCACAAGATGGGTTGCAAACTGGCTCAGGGGAAGAATCCACATGGTCAGAAATCATAAGTGCCATGTCTGAATCCAAACCAGTTACAAGTGGCATCCCACAGGGCTCAGTTCTGGGACCTCTCTTGTTCGGTATATACTTCTTTGAGGTTCAGACTAACACGGGGGGATTATTGCTGACAAAGTTCGCAGATGACTGCAAACTGGGGGCCATAATCGACTCTCCAGCTGACACAAGCATCCTCCAAAAGGGTCTCACAGAGACAGATGCTTGGTGCCAGAGCCACGGCCTTAAGCTAAATGCTAAAAAGTGCATAGTCATCCCCTTTGGGAAAAACAAGGTGCCCACAAATTACCACATAGGTGGTAATCCATTAAGTACAGAAGAAGTAATTTGAGATTTGGGGACTAACGTAGATAGTAATCTCTCCTTTGATAATCACGTTGCCAAAGTGGTTAGAAAGACCTTCTATATAGCCCACCTTATCATGAAAGGGTTCGCATCTAGATCAAGAGAGGTCATTGTGCCCCTCTACTCGTCACTCATCAGGCCCATAATTGAATACAATGCCCCTTTTGGGATGTACCTTACCCGACACCTGCAGCAACTGGAGAGACCCCAAAAGTACCTCACCAAGAGGATCATGGGCTGCAAACAGATGTCCTATGCAGCTCGGCTAAAGAAACTCCAGCTCTACTCAGTTGCTTACCGCCTACTCAGAGGCGATCTATGCCTGACGTACAAAGCCATGTCAAACCCAGAATTAATGGACATGCTCCAACTCAAAAAATCCAAGACCCTTAGAACTACATGCTCCAGGGACTTAAACCTCAGCACAAAAATAAATAGGACATGCTGGAGGGACAGATTCATTTCCCAGAGGCTCCCCTCACTCTGGAATAGAATCCCAATTCATGTTAGACATAGCCCCTCGCTGACCCTCTTCAAGCGAAATCTGGACGCGTGGATGGGAAATCACAAATTCACCCCTGGGATCTCTTCTGTGTCCCTGCTAGACAGAGGCACAGTAAACTAATCTTAAAGGGTACCTTCTGTGACCTACTTTACAAAGGCACAGTAGGCTAATCTAATAGGGAGGCGGAAGCCAAATACACTCTGGCTAGGCTTATAAATGCCCTAGGGCAGATAGCCTAGTATCTACCTATGAACCTATGAACCTATAACCAGTATATTGATTATAGTTCAATTATGGGCCAGCAAAACCAGCCAACTGATCTTAGAAATGTTTTTGAGCTACTAATTCATTACATACCCATGCACAGTCTACGAGACAAGTCTAAAATGATTGTATTGGTAAATATAAGTTAGTAAGATTCGAAGTAAAAGGAAAGTATATAGTGTAATGTACAGAAAGCAACATAAATTCCAATAGCATTGTATTTACTAGAATATAAAGAAATTATTAAAGTGAATAGTGTTTCAATATACCTAAATCTAGAAGATAGGGAATTGTTGAAAAGCATATTTCCTTTTAAAGTAGCATAATGTGCACAGATATACCGTAAATGAACTTTTACTAGTCATGTTTAATGTTTCCTGTGATAATCATGTACTAAACAGAAGTTAGTATCAAACGTAACAAATTCTGCTACTGTTTACCTTTTTGTTTAACTGTACAGCTGATAAACATAGTAAAAAGAAATAAAGAAAAAAACACAAAATAAAAACTTTCAAGCATATCAAAAAGGCTTTATAAAATGTTTACTTCCTTTTTATGAAGAACGCCGTGTCATCAGTGAAGTCATGCGGCTTGAAGAAGCGTGCGGTTACATCTGTTGAACCGTTTTCAAATACCATGACTTCTGGGTCATAATAAAAAGAAAAAAGTTATATGAAAGAAGATAGAAAGTCCATTATGTAGGAAAAACAAAAAGAAAGTTATTTCTTAAGTTTCTTCTTGTCTTCAACTGTTTTCCAATTACCATTTTAAGCAATTCTTTTGAGACTTAGACTTGCCCAGTCCATTTCATCAATTTTAGCTAATATTTTATTAGATTTAATGTAGTTGATGGCAGCATCAAGTTCTTCAAATATCTGCGGACCCTCTTGAAGGAAGATTTTCAGCCTTGCAGAGAAAAGCAAGTGTGATTTTATTTGTGCCTTTTTCAGTTCTTTGAGCAATGGAAGGAACTGTTTCCTTTTTGAAATAACAGATGAAGATTAGTCATTATCAAAATGAATGATGTTGTCCTTGTATTTAATAGGTGTCCTAGACCAAGCCATCTTCAAAACTATTTCTTTATCATGAGATGATAAAAATTTACTATAACTGACTTTGTAGAAGTGTTTTTGGTATTCTTTAAGAAAGACAAGGACCTGTGAGCTCTTTCTATACCAAAAGAAAGCACTACAGGGAGTTGTAATATTTCTGGTAGCCATGAAGATAAAAACTTTTCCAAGTTATTTTCTTCCAAGTTATTTGGTAAACCAAAGATCCTGAAGTTATTTCTTCTAGATCTATTTTCTAGATAATCTATTTTAGTTAATAGCAAGGTATTCTGTTTTAGAAGAAATTCCAGCTTATGTTCATTTTGTTATTCTACTATCCATGTCATGTACGGAAGTTTCAATACCTGTAATTTGTTTCTTCTGCTGTTTCAGATCCAGTTGTATTGTCTCCATTTGTTGCAAAGTAGTTTATTTAAAGTTATCTATTTTCATGTCCATTCTGTCAAATTTTGTTGATAATTCCTGTATGGTAGTGAAAAGAGTTTGAAACTCTTTTTTTTAATATAGAGTCCTGATGAGAGGATTTAGTAAAGCTCATGCTGCAGTCAGATGCCTAAAACTTGTCTTTTGTAATTTTTGACAGGAAAGGTTGTAAATAATTAAAATATTTTTTGATATTTACTAACTAAACTATGAAGAGACACTAGATATATAAAAAATTACTATTTAGTTAGTTATACTTAAAAATTCCTGTCATAAAATAAATGATAAGGCAGAGCAGAGAGAAAGTGCTGCTACTCAAGGCTCATGCTAAGCCATGCCCCTTGTGGTTGTAGTTTGAGGCATCCTCTTTGTCTTGAGCCAAAATGTTATGAGTCGATATGCATTTAATATCATGATTTTGCATTTTTAAATTCCTTACTAGATTATATATTGTTTTGCTGTACCTCGCATCATTTTTTTTGCATGATACAGTGACACTCTTTCATATAACAACTTCTGTTAATATTTTTGTTTTCCATCCATTTTCATAGTATGCAGCAGTGCAGGTCTAGCATTTTCAGTAAATATACAAAATAAAGTATTGTCTCATATCAGCATTGACACTAACACTGCCTTTCTACTTGCTTTTCTAAAGTTGAATGTCTGCATTTTTGGTGTTTTTGTTTCCTTATGTATGTTTCAGAATTTGCCATTCCTTGTCAGGACTGTCAGCCTTGGCTAACGCGTGCACAGTTTTGTTTTACTGCTGTACATCACTCCTGCATTTATAAATGTCAAATTGTACATTTTTCTTTGGTTGAAAGTATAGGTTAGTTTATGTTAATATCAGCAGATTATTCACTAGGTCCTGACATTGCCTAAGAAATCTGGAAAACTTCATCTCCTAGCTGAAATAATATGGCTTTCATTTTTTTTTATGTGAGGCTATATTCGTAACTGCGGAATTCTTTCTAACTATACCTCCCCCTCGCCAGGAGGTTGTCTTTATCTTTACTCTGTGGGCTGTATATTATTAAGTCTAACCTTTTACTATTTCTGCTTTTTCCTGCACATTCTTTAAATATCCTGTTAAAATGCTGAGACTCACAAAGCTGAATCTCAAAATGCTGAAAAAAATGAAAATTCAGGAGAAGGGAAAATATTAAACATCATGCTCCCCCTTACACACTCCTATATGAAGGCAAGCTTCCCCACACACCCTGAATTTATATATATATATATATATATATATATATATATATATATATATATATATATATATATATATTTTTTTTTTTTTTTTTTTTTTTGAAATTGCCATACCTCAGAGAAAAAGAGACTGTTATGAGAAATGTCAATCTTGGACTTAACTTTCATTTGTTCAGTCTCCACATTCTAAAGCTCGGCATCAAGTTGTTAGCTACATTGTATTTTTCCTTGAAATCCATCTGTACAGCTGGTAGGCATCAGATGAACAAACACACTTCATGTTATAAATAGCAAACCAGATTTTATACACACTTTACATAGTTGGGCATAGTTAAAACATTTTATTCATATTGTCGCTTTTGACTCTGTCATGTATGCCATCTCTGAAACTATATTTTTTGCTGACAAGGTGGATTTTAACAGCAGCACTGCATGGTAGAAGGTTACATTAGATGGTGCAACATTTTTGGCGCATTTTTGTTCTGCATAGATAATATACCTCAAACCATAGTAACAGAAAAGAGCAGCGTTTATTTTATTAGAGCTGCCAAGGATTATGCAATTGATCGCAATGCCTGAAAAACAAGCTACCAAATATTATAAAAACCTTTTAAAACTGGGTTCTAAATCCATATATGTTAATTATACAACATTCATAGGCTCTTACACAAGCATATTATTTTCTGGAATGTGCCTTTCATGACTGACTAGTTGCATCCCTGTCAGGTAACTCCTTGAGAAGGTCTGAACATCAAGGGCGATAAGAAGAAGCCCTTATACTAGCAACAACATTTGCTGAAGCAGTTGAATAGTGTCCATCACACCGCAACACTGCCATCTGACTATATTGGCGCCTGGATGAAAGGTAAAGAGTAAAAAAGTTAGTAAAAGTAAAGTCATTCAGATTAAACAACATCATATATGCAAGAGGTTTGATACCACAGACTCACTATATCCTCTTGATGAGAAACGATAGTCTCAGACATTGTATGTAATTGCACAGAACTGGTACAACATAAAACATTGTATGCAAAAGCCCAATACATCATAAAATAGTTACATCATTCCATACATGAGTACACAACTACACAATTGAGTGCAAAGATTGGCACATACTAGACAAACAGGTATGCATGTATGATGTTAATTAAGGCAACATGGGCATAGTCATACAAGACAGAGTGAGGGGATAAGATTAAAGAGCTGTACTTTACACAGGAGAGTGCCAACCCACACTTGGAAAAACGGGATATCACACTGCTATATATATCCAGTTATTCAAGTGGATTTCATGGCAACTGTCAAGCAGAAGTGATAGCACTGGGGAAGCCACACTATGTAATTTATTCTACCTGCGTGTCTGATACAGAGCAACTCATCACTCCCATAGCCGTGTCATTCACTTACATCTGAATCAGGTGCTTGACCACTACCTATAGGTTTCTATAAAATGGCTTTTCTCAGCAATGGACAGGTTTCTGAATCTTTCCCATATATAATTAATGAGGAAATATATGTACACAAGTTTTTATTTTAGCATTTTTTTTTTTGGAATCCCATCTTTGGAGAGCAGTCTGTTATCTACCTAACATCTTGCAGATAAAATATTGTCATGCTATTAACTGCAATTTGCTTTTTCCCCCTTCTTTTGTGGAATAATGCTAAAATACTAATACAGAACTGTTCAACTGACATTAAATTAAGACGAAACTCTCTTTTTTTTTTTAATAGCTGCACAGCTGCTATCCCTTGGTAATGTTAGAGACAGTTCAAAGACATTGAAATCTTAAATCATTCTGTAGGTATGCAAGCTGTCACTTAAAATGTAACTAAAGCATGCAAATTAATCTGACTCATTTTAAGCTGATCAAAAGGTAGATGGAATTCGCCAGATTGCTCTGAATATAATTTTCTTCAAGTCTAGAACCTGGAAGCATACAAAAAACACAAGTAGAAGAAGTAAAGTATTTCACTCATCAGTTGATTGCATCCCACCCCATTTTCAAAAGTTATAGTAATTCAAGCATCCCACTATTAAAGGAAACATTTGCAAATAGTACAGCCTTGTATTAATCAGAATAATATATCATAAGCTCAGTATGGTATAACTTGCTGTATTTGTGCACATATCCTTAAAACATAAGGCACAACATCCAAAGCAGATATAAGTGCAGTCTCCAAATGACATATTGTGTTGTGTGTAACTCAGTCTTGCAAACAAGTGTAAACTATGACCAGATTAGATATTTAACCTTGGTGTTGCTGAATAACAGAAATATTCCACTGGCAATAATAGTGATGGTATTGTTCCCATCACAGAATGTTCTTGCAACAACCCCCCCCCCAAGATCATTAACAGTAGCCCCCCAGTGAATGTAGTTGACATTTTCATCCTTACTTGTGAAGTTCCTGAGAATGTTTTGTTCCTTATCATTATTTCACTAAAGCAGTCTGTTCTGCGGTAAAGGGAATGCTGCCAAGTACTGCAGTTTAAGCTGATAATGATTCTGAAAATGAAGAAGATGCGTACATAAATATGGTTTTAAGAAAGGGCTAGCACTGTACGATATGTCTGCAGAAATTTAGCTTATCTTCTAATCTATTATACCAAGTTAAGCACATACAGGCTCCTCAAAGAGATGCCTGTTAGCTTATTATTATTGCAAAATCTGCTGAGTAGATCAAGCTGCCTGCAAACTCAGAAGCATATTACTTTAATGGGACTGGGGAGAGATCATGTTCATAATATTGATAATCTATTAATTTTCCAAATCATCTGTGAATTTATCATCGCAGCAATGCATTTGATCTTTTAAAGCACTACCCCATGCTCATATACATGCACACATGCACATATTCACACACACACACACACACACACACACACACACACACACACACACATTCACACATACTCACACAAAGTCATATCACCATCTCCAAGGAAAATTGGAGAAAAGCATTGTACTGAGGGCAGGCAAGAAACCTAACATTATTGAGTAGCCATTTAGTTTGTATCTAGCCATTTTCTGTCATCTTGTTCTTCACTGAGATGGGAGACTTTCTTAAGCCATTTAGCTGCAACTAACACAAATCTTGCCATCTCTTAATGAGAACACTCACTATATCTCCTCTGCAAGCAATCAGATCAAGTTCTGCTGATGATATAAATTTTGTATTTTTTTATCTTTAATTTATTGACTTTTTATCAGTTTCGTGTGTTCCTCTTGTGTGGAAAAACATAAAACTAACTTGATAGGAAGAGGTTGCTTGAGTACTTTTTATCATTTTGATGGTATCTGAAGTCTCACACTGTTAGATCTCCTCAGTAACAGACAGAACTGACGTTATTTAGCTATAATTCAGAGAAGCATTCTATATATAATGATGATTTGCTTAACACCATTTGTGCAACTAGTAATTGTAAGGTCAGCAACTGTCCTGCATGCTCAGACCATGCTCCACCTTCCTACGTCTGATACCTTCCTAACATCCTTAGCTTACTCCACAAGTCCTGCTACTACTGATGTGCGAGACAATAGCTCCATATTTAGTGTGTATTGATATTCAATATGACATTTTGTAACTTAAATGCCACAATGTATTTTCCAATATTTTCCACCCCATCATATCAAAATGTATGTGAATAATTTCTTAATAAAAATGTTTTGTAAAGTTTCAATTAAGGATACCCTCACATAATTCTTCTTAACTGTTCACTGATGTCATTTTTCACTTTATGTAAAGCTAAATACTAAACAATATTTATTTGTTTATTTTATTTTATTTTTATTTTACATTTGTTAACCGGGAAAGTCCAGCTGGATACATATCCATTTTTAGTGGAGGCTCAGGGAGAAAAGCTCCAGAAATACAAGAATAATTTAACAAATACAGTTAAAAATATATTTCAGTATTTAATAACATAACTCACAAGAAGGTCAAATAAGAGAGCAAATATTAACAACGGGACATAAATATTAAACATTTCTAAAGTTATGGTACGCTTTCAAGTTTGGCAAACCTATACTTCTGACCTCCTCACTTTTAAGTATTTTGCAGAAAACACACATTTTACAACACACACACATTCCTTTGCATAATATCCCTAATACAGTATGAGTCATAATTAATATTCAGAAAGAAATGTGTTTTTCAGACGGTTATTATACAAATTGCTTGTAAAATTTTACTCTACACAACACAATAGCACTCTTTGTAGAATGTTTTACAAAAAATTCCAATGAAATCATTTTAATCTGACAAAAAAGTGTTAAACATTACCAAAGTTATGAGCATGTGTTTTCCTTGGTAAACATGCACTTCTAACTTTTACAAACCTCATGTATTTTGTCCTGAAGTACTTCAGCATAAAACTATCAATACAAACATTTATTGGGAGATGTCATAAATACACTATAGATATCTCAAGCACATAGCAAATGTTCACCTTCAAAGAGAAGGACAATTTCTTATCTAAATATAGTAAAAACATGTAATTGTTTCCAAAACAAAATGAATGCCTAACCCCTAGAGGCTTTAGGTGATAATGCAGCATTTACTCATCTCATAATGCCCCTGGGTATGAATTGTAATCGACTACACCATGTACATATTTCAACATCCATCTTCTATTTTATGTGCTTAGCAAATACTGCCACTGCATTAATATAGCAGGTTATGATCATGTCTCCGATTGTGACCATGTTACTTATGTGTTTGAAGCATGGATGCCAAGAAGCTTGAGAGGTAAATCTTGGCATCCATGTTGCGAACACATAATAAAGAGTTATGATCGGTGAAACCCGATCATAGCTCATTGTGGTACGTGCAGTCTTATCTACTCTATGTATTATCAGTTACAAAATAAAAAAACACGATATGTTTTACTGGCTTTCAGTAAAGTACTTAGTGAATGTTGCTGCATAGACAGCAAGTAAGGATACTGCCCTAATTTAAATAAGTCACTTACAGAGACTAATGCCTGTAAACTTCAGTGGACATAAAAGGAAAGATATTCAGGAGCCAAAGGAACATCTTTTCTCTTACACCCGACCATCACAGCACTTAGGGGTGTAACAGTTGCTAGCTACACACCTCTGATATCATTGTTACAGTTGGGTCTCATGCTACAATAGTGCATAGCAGGTTTATTTTTTTTTCTGATTTTGGAGCTTAATCATGGCACTCCATACTCTACATAGTTATTCTGTACAATCTGTGGTAATCATTTAATTAGTCAAAGCCAAACTGAATGTTTAAACTTTCATTAGACACAACTGATACTGCTTGATGTGTGTGTGTGTGTGTGTGTGTGTGTGTGTGTGTGTGTGTGTGTGTGTGTGTGTGTGTGTGTGTGTGTGTGTGAGATACCTCTGAGCTATAGAGATTTTTCACAGAATGTCCAGATTTTTGCCTCATATTTTTAATAAAATTGTGTTTTTCTTGCACATCATTAAAGATGGAAATCAGAAAATAATGACAGATATTTCAGTTTCAGACTTTATACCCTTCAGAAAATCCATGCTAATGTAAAACCTGTTATTCCATCAACTTTCTAAGTTTGTAAGAACAATATTTAAAATATTTAAAAATTGTTTCTATTTTTGGGCCTTTATCCCCCCATTATTCATGGCTTTGTCCAGATGTTTTGCTCTAAGAGGTTGAGAGGTATGGTGTGTGTGTGTGTGTGTGTGTGTGTGTACGCACGAGAGCGCCCACATGGATGTCTGTACATGTAAATATATATATATATATATATAAATATATATATATATATATATATATATATATATATATATATATATATATATGCATATTATCAGCAATAGCACCCTGACACTTCATCTATTACCTTCTAGAGATGAAATTACCAAAATGGTGCATTAAATAACAAACAGTGAAAGTTAGGCATGCAGTCACTTTAAGAATCCTATGAATCAATACTTTATAACATGGCATCGAATTAAAGACAACAATAAATGTAGGAACCAAGGAAAAAATATGAGATTTTGCAGTAAAGGTTTTATGTGCAGTCAGTATTCATTCCATGTAGCAATACAGTGTTATTCTTAAAAATAATTAAACTTTCAAGTTTTTCTTTTGTTGTTGTTTATTTCCTTAGTTAGGTCTAAGTGACCTCATGTACTTAAGTACACCAAGCCTGTCAATTAACAAGCACGTCTTTAAGTTATTGTACAACCATATTCGTTTATTCATTACATCTGTAATGATGTCTGCCCACCTTAGCCTCTGCTTCCTGTTCTTCTTTTGCCTTTGATCATTCCCAGCATGAGTGTCTTCTTTAGTAAATCTTAAAGTCTTCGCATTATGTGGTCAAAGTATTTGAGCTGGTTTCACTATCAGACCTTCCTGTTACTGTCTGGGTTTTATTTCCTAACCATTGAGTAATTTTGATCTTCTTTCAGTCCAAGGAATTCACAAGTTTTCTCCAACACCACCGTTCACAAACATCAATTGTCTAGTGTCCAGCCTTACTTTGACTCTCACAGCTATGTGTTTAACTGGAAAGACGGAAGGTTTGAATATATGGATATTTCTTGACAATATGATGTCTTTGTTCTCTAAAATCTTACCCAGGATTTCCATGGCATCCTACCAAATGACAAGTGCCTTTTAATTTTATGGCTGTAATTACTGTGTGCATAGACCCCTGAGCCCAGGAAAATACAATTTGTGAAAGTTATGGGAGTAATTAACCATGCAGTGTTTTTTTCAACAGCTACTTTTATGCCAGTATAAATGCTTATGCAAAATGTTATCCTTATTTCCTTGTTTAAATTGACTCTTAAATTATAACCAGGTTATATTTGTTGTGCTGACAATTTAACACATATTAATACTGTGTATGCTATTCATGTTATTTTCTTATAGTTAAAAAGGGTCCTTAGACCAGACTGTGTGCCTGTTACTCAAGTAAAAATAAACAAAACAACTTGACTGGCTTCCTTAAACATTAAATGATCACTGTGTTTGTCATTAGAGAATATAAACTCTCTTAATTAACTTTCAGGTGGTCCTTTGGAGTGCTACTGTGGGAGATTGTAAGTCTAGGTGAGTACAATGTATTGAGTATCGATGAGTATATTTATTCTGATATTTATGTCTCGTTATTGACTACTTATACTTGGCAGAATAAGTAAATGTGAAACATGAACTTTTTGAAGAAATTCAGATTTGTACAATTCAACACATAATGACATAGTCCAGGATTCACACCCTGCAATGTACAGCTGCTTGGCATTTCAGTCATAAATATAGTCACAATACACACACTTCAACAATGAAACTCCTCATAAAATGCACGTACAAATCAACACAAAACTACAGCATAGCTTAGAATGCATAGTAGCCTTTGTTATAACATTTGGTATTATCACCCACCCATCCATCCACAACCACTTTTCCCATTTTTTGCACATGAGGTTGGGGTGTCATTTCAACAGTGACAATCCATCTAGAACCAAGGTGTACACCACCAGGTGGCTAGGTCTGCTGCAGTAGTTCATCCACACCCCATATTCGCACACACACTCACACCTATGGCCAATTTAGTGTGTCCCATCCACCTATTGCACATCTTTGGAATGTGGGAGGAAATCGGAGAACCTGGAGGAAACCCACATAAACACAGAGAGGACATGGAGACGCCACACAGAAGATACCCCAGTTGAAAATCTAATCAAGGAACTTCTGTTTTAGTAATATGAAAATAACAACAGCTATTTTAAAATTCATAGGCAAGTGCTAGGTAGTCTGCAGACCATTACAAGCCTAGCCAAAAACCTCCCATTCAAAATGTTTCCTTCAGCCTCAAGGAGGGCAAGACTAAATAGCCCTATGAGAATGTGCTCCTGTCCATATAGACCTATGAGAATGAGATCCTGTCCATATAGACCTATGAGAATGTGATCCTGTCCATATAGACCTATGAGAATGTGATCCTGTCCATAGACCTATGAGAATCTGCTCCTGTCCATATAGACCTATGAGAATGTGATCCTGTCCATACAGACCTATGAGAATGTGATTCTGTCCATATAGACCTATGAGAATGTGCTCCTATCCATACAGACCTATGAGAATGTGATCCTGTCCATATAGATCTATGAGAATGTGATCCTGTCCATCCAATTACAGAGATTTAACTGGAAGGTTGCAAGGCTGCTACTCTGCTTGATATGTAGTAGCAATTTGTTCCACAAGTGCGAGATACAGTGTGATATGCATCTGTCAGACCGGTGTGTCTCATTTATCTGTTAATGAAGGTGCATTTTATGCTTATGAAGGTTTAGTTTCTTTAACTGGGTATTTGAAGTACAGTTTGTTCTGTGAAGAAATAGGAGTAATGCCAGAAAGCCTTACCCCTTGACTCCTGCATTATATATAACTGAATTTGTTGGCATAGTAGCCATTCCTTGTTTTGAAACCCATGAATAATGCCAACATCCATTGCACCTACTCATGTACATCTACATGTAGCATCATACAGCCACTGAAGACATTAGATATGAATCCTGCTATTCTGTCTTGCCTAACCCCTAGCACCTCTCTAATCTTCCCTGCTTTTACTCGCATCACAATAACTAAGATTAAAAGTGAACATGGCACCCTGGCTAATGTCTTCCCATAGCCTCAGCTTCCTTGAAATGTTCACTTTTATCTCTACCCTGAGTTTTAGTGCTACTTACATTTCATGGATAACAATCAAGAACTTTTCCACATTCGCTTTTTCTCAATATGTTTTACATAAAGTCACATTCCACTATGTCAAAAGTATTTTGAATATCTATCCCCACAGTTTTGCAATAGTATGTAGGAAAGCTGTTTGTGCATTTTGATTCTCCCTTCAGTTGCTAACACTAATTATCTTTCTTTCCACAATCGCTTTACCAACTTTAGCTGCCCAAGAGTATACAGTCTTGACCAAGCTCCCTTCTGCCTCATAAGCCACGTGGTCTCACTATACTGCCACCTTCTGCAGATAGTTCTTCAGAGTAATTTTCTTCCACTCAAACGTTTTGTACCTTACACTAACTGACTTTCAATTTTCCCCATTTCCATAAGAGTGACTGCTTTAGCTCTGTGCATTTGCAGCTGAAAGATTTAGAGTGCTGCCCACTAATTGTCCTCTTCCTCCTTCCGTATGTGCATTGCTTGCCTGTACTCCCAATTTAATTGACTTTCCCCACATCCTGATAAGTTCTTCACATCTGCCCCTTTTGACTGAATCACCTGCCACACATTGTACTTTTATCAAAGGATTTTCAACATTCTGGAGCATTTCTCCCCGGGCCTCCACTGAAAAATGGCTTTGTTCCAAGTCTGACTTTCCCGGTAAACAAATGTTAAATAAGTCAAATAAATAAAATAAATAAATAAATTTGTCTTCCTGTTCTTCATCTTCATACTTGCCCCTTCAGGATCTCAGTTTCTTCTACCCTACACCTTGATAAATCTCACCTGCTGTAAAATCTTCTCTTGAAGTACTACACTTTCTAATTTTAGACCACTCCCCTCACAGTGCATACCACCCAGATCATATCTGAAAGACCCGCAACAGCTTCAGACATGTAGAGCCACTGATCTAGTTTACCAGCCACATATTTTGCCATCTTGTTGGTTCCCAGTCTCTAACTAATTGGAAGATCAGTATTAGGATTTCTTTCTCAGTTGTTAAACCACAACATGATTTTTATTATGGTCCTACTAGCATCACTCAGTGTTATTTTCACTGTATTTATCTTGTATTCTAGCAAGAACCCAAAGTAACACAACAAATCATGATGTTTAGGAAGATTCTGCTTTGGGTGCCAGAAAAGTAAATAGTGAGAGGGTGTGGTTGTTGTTGTGACTGTTGTTTGTCAGTACTGAACCCCCAAAATATGCTCCAACTGCAGTAACCAAGGCTAAGGGCCAACTACAGCAGAGTGTATGAGTAGCTACTGTACTTCTCTGCAGTTGGAATGACTGTCAGTCCCTCCACGACCTGAGTGATCGGGTTATATAGAGTTCTTTTAAGACTTTTAAAAGGGCCTCTGAGAAGTCAAAATTCTTTAAGACTTTTGATCAGAAAGGTCCAGAAAATTCTGCTGAATGCCTTTTTGATAATAGTACTTACTACAAACTGTTGTAAGTGGTCTTTGTCTTCTGTATAAGTAAAACAGTTTTCTTTATGTTGTCCTGGATCTGTCTACATATAATGGCACTTCATTGCTTCATCCCCAACACCACATAGGAGGCATATAACTTGGCAGCATTGTGAGTGACAACAGATCATGAAAAGCTTTAGTCATAATTTAACACTGAAATCATACAAAATATAATGAAACATCAGCATTCTTGTCAAGTTTAGATATTACAAAGTAAATGCTTCTTTACAAAAGGAGAACAAGGTTGCCCCACAGCACTTTATTTATTTATGTTTTTGTATTTATTTATTTTTTCTTTATTTGGTAACAGTGTAGCCTACAGACCCTTTTCAGCCACTACCTGGGCCAAAGGAAGAGCATAAAATTATATTAACATTACAGAGGATCCATGTCAGCTTGGTAGCATAGAGTGTTGATGCACTGGCTGTGACTCAAATGACTTGAATTTGACTAGCTGCCCAAGTTCTGGAGGAGTCACCTCAGAAGGAGATGAATGACAAGGCAACAGGTTGCTGTCCTGTCTTAGATGGAGTAGTGGAGATGACATGGTGAGGCTGGTCTTTGCTGTGTAGTGATAACCAGGAGAATTCAAAATCTACAATCAGCAGACATTGCAGATGGGTGGAGATTATTAGGCCTGCATCTCTACAGAGGTAGGAAGTTTCCTACCACACACTCCCAGAAGTAGCTGTATGCATAAAGGCTACCGAGTCATTGGGGGTAGGGCTACACAGACA
Source organism: Protopterus annectens (assembly GCF_019279795.1). Lineage (NCBI taxonomy): Eukaryota > Metazoa > Chordata > Ceratodontiformes > Protopteridae > Protopterus > Protopterus annectens. The sequence goes on along the minus strand of NC_056744.1, from coordinate 432,798,147 downwards.
CAGACACACACACACATATATGAATACACACATGCACACACACAAATACACTCACAAATACACACATACACACACACACACTCACAAATACACTCACACAAACAAGTAAAAACACAGAACAAACTTCAGGAACCACACAAAGGAAACCAACGGCCTGTAAACTCCCAAAGGAAATCCAACAGCAAACTCAGCTGGAGTACACCCAAAGTAAGCAGCCATACAAGCAGATAAATCCAATAAGCAAAAAACTGAAAGCTGAAAACTGGAAAACTGGAAAAACTCTGGCAAAACTGCTTTATTTAAGCCTTAAAAATATAGCTTTTCGCCAGTCCACAGACTAACTTCTTCAGAAACAATGTATCCAAAAAAAGTTTCAACAGTACTCTTGGCTTTAAAAACTCTGAGTAATGACATCACTTCCTCAAATTGACTTAAAGGGATAGCACACCCTCTTTCCATCACTATGATCATCACACTCAAGTATTCATACAATAATATAATTCCACTTAAAAATTAGATGAATGGAATTAAAAATACAATAATAAAAGAATACTGTTGAAACTTTTTTTGGATACATTGTTTCTGAAGAAGTTAGTCTGCTGCTGTTGGATTTCCTTTGGGACACTCACACAAACACACACACACACACACACACACAAGTACAGTCATACATACACATATAAACAAATATACTCATACACACACACAAATACACTCACACATACATACACACATACACTCACACTCACACACACACGCATACACACACACATGTACACACACAAAGATACTCACACACAAATACGCTGACAAATACACACACACACAAACACACACACACACACACATGCACACATATACACCCCCCCCACACACACACACATGCGCGCGCGTGCATTCACACAAATACACTCACACACATGTACACTCAGAAACACACACACACATGCACTCACACACACGCACACACAAATACACTCACACATACACACAAAAATACACTCATGCACACACACACACAGACACACACACACACAGACTCACTCACATATACACAGATACACCCATACAAACCCCACACACACACACATCAAACACACACACACACACACACACACACACACACACACACATGCATACACACTCACACATACAAGCACACACACGCACAAATACACACACAGAGATACTCACACACAAATATGCTGACAAATACAGACACACACATATACACCCCCCCACACACACGCTCACACACACACACACACACACACACACACACACACACACACACACACACACACACATTGTCTTGCCATAACAGTTCCTATGGCCACGATATGATATCCCACCCTTGGCTGATTAACCTCACCTACCAGTTAGCCTTTGAGGCACGACTCAGGATCCACTTAATGAAGAGACATATCAGTATGTGGTCTAGCATGCTGTGCACCCATGGGATCAGACAGAGGTATGGGACAGGGAAGGGGCTGATTTCAGAGGTGGCCAACCAATGAATTAGGATTGCTCAGCTAAGGCAGTAGGAGTGGTGTGTATTACAAATGGCAAAACTCAAATACTTTGGATCTAAAGTATGATAATTTCAATTCATAATAACATTGACATTGCACAGACAATTATAACAATGCAGTGAACTTCGTATGACATTTAGACACCCATGATAATTCGTAACATTCCTACAAAGACTTCAGAGAAAAAAATACTCTTTCCTAAAGAAGAGAGTCACTTATTCTGTCTTTAAATGCCCATCAATGACTTAAATCTGGCCTTCCTTTCCTTCTGCAACACTTGTTTTCTTGCACTAAACTGACTTGTGAAATTCTACCCCATCTTTCCTCACTACCTGCAAACTTCCCTGCTATTCATATAATTCATTATACTACTGACCTCTCACCTTCTCTATACTTTCCCACACTTTCATGCCCTCAGACAGAAATTAGGATTTTTGAAAGAAAAAGCATACTCTGAAAATTCTGCAGCCAACTTCAGGCACAAGATAACTGTTTTGTATACACATGTGTGTAGTGTGTGTGTGTGTGTGTGTGTGTGTGTGTGTGTGTGTGTGTGTGCGTGTGTGTGTGTGTGTGTGTGTGTGTGTGTGTGTGTGTGTGTGTGTGTGTGTGTGTGTGTGTGTGTGTGTGTGTGTGTGTGTGTGTGTGTGTGTGTGTGTGTGTGTGTGTGTGTGTGCGTGTGTGCGTGAGTGTGTGTGTGTGTGCGTGTGCATGTGTGTGCGCGTGTGCACGTATGTGTGTGTGTGTGTGTGTGTGTTGATTCCTATAAAACACTGTTTGTAAACATGTATTCTCTACACATCTTTGAAATGTTCTCATTGTAGCTGCTACTAATGAGGACTGCATTTTTACACCAATAGTATGCTACTGAAATGTAGCTTGCCCATTGCTTCCTTCCGTCATTGATTTCTTCCTGATGGGTTTTGTTCCAAATATGCAAGTCTTCCTTTAACTTGACATTGAAATCCCAAAGAAGACTGAGTTTTTCCTTCTTCTCATTGTTTACTTAAACTTCTCTGCTTTACAGTAAAAGTTTTTTATGACCTCATCAGTTTCAAGTAGCATACTGACTACTGAGGATGACATAAGAAGATCATGGCCTTCTTTAAAGCTAAAAAACACTATCTAGACTATCTTTTTTGTGCTGTATATAATATGAGCTGCAGTCATCTGATTGATAGCCAGAGCTTCAGCCTTTGTGCCACAGAGTTGACTTTCATCTTTGTAATTATAATGTAATGTGAATTATTTGGTTAACGTTCATTTCTTTACAGTGACTGTATTTTCACATACCAGAACTGTGAATTTTTACTATTTATTGCCTAGTTTCAGATTTTTCCTAATTCTGAAGTTCATTTACCTCAGATGTAGTATATTTAGAGAAATGGGCATTAGGGGAGATGCCAACCATCTTCAGAGTTTCTTTTGCCAAAGTTAAGTATAATCACAAATATGTTTCTCTTCTTCCTGGCTTCATTTTCCTGGCTTTATTTTGCTAGGATCTTACATGTTCTCTACATGGCTGTACATATGCAAGGATCTGCCTGGAAACTAGTTTGGTATTTGGGATTTTAATGGATCTCAACAGTAAGACATAAATGAAAGAATGAAGACACAGGACTATATTATTCTTCTGAGATGTTAATTTCTGATATTATATAAAGTGGCTGGTACTCTTATAACTATAGTTATGATTTTAGCTGGTAAGGCTGTTAACAAGAACTAAACCTCAGAAATTCATGTTTTCTACAGGTGGTACACCGTACTGCGGCATGACATGTGCACAGTTATACGAGAAGTTGCCTCATGGTTATAGGATGGAAAAGCCACCCAACTGTGATGATGAAGTGTGAGTAACATCTTTATGTCCTACTACAGAAATAGTTGCTATGTGTAACCAGGTTGCCTACAGAACTTTATGATAACTTGGCTGAGACACGCTTTACAGTGCTAGGAGACTAAACAAAACAGTTTGAACACTCCAGCTACTATAGCCACTTTCCTCCTTTAAACCCCTCAAATTAGCTACCACACTTCTACACACCTCAGTAGAAAGTTGAGAAAGACATGCTATTTTAAGAGATGTTGTCTTCTCAGCACTGAGAAGTGATCTTTGCCTAGCATACAAGGCATCCCTGCATCCTGTTTTGGTGAACCTTTAGCACATCCACAAAATAAACAGTATCCAAACTACTGGATTAAAAGACCTACATTTTGCTGAAACATAAATAGGACATGCTGGACAGATAGATATGCTTCTCAGAGAATTAATATTCCCTGGAATGGGCTCCCATCCATGTGAAGCAGAGATCCACCATATCACTATTTAAGTGCAACTTGGACCAATGGATGGGTAATCAGAAATTCACCCCAGTCTGGAGCCTATATCTCCAATGGACAGAGGCAATAAGTAAATAATCCTGTATATAAATCAAATTATTGGGTCACATTTGGGCTGCATGGCTAGGCTTACAAGGCTCATAATGGTTGTTAGCCTAGCATACACCTATGAATCTTTAAGTGTTGACTTGGTGATTCAGGGTCCTAAAAGCCCGTCAACCTACCACAGCAGTAGAATATATGAAAATTGTAATGAGTTTGTTACTTGTTAATAATATTCCAGTTAATGAGCTTCAGTATGGATCCTGAGTTAAGTAGGTATGGCAAGACCTACAAACCTTCATTAGCTATACTACTTTGTAATAGTTTGTCAAATTAACCTTTACCAGGAACTGTTCTCATCATTCAGGGAATATTTATTATTTACTTCTATTGGCATGAGATGACTGCGAATAGATGATTTTTAGAAGAAACCCAAGCAGAAAAGCGTTACAATTTTTACTTTGTATCTGCAAAATTGAAATAGGCAGGTTTCAACACTAAATGCTCAACAAAGACTATAGCAGAATACACATGAATTGAAATCATTTAAGTGAGTAACATATTATTTATGATATATAATAGTGTAAAAAACTCAGACAAGGCAATAGGCAATGAACAGTATATGACAATATATGCCCACCCAGCCACCTATCCATCCATCCATCTTCTCATATCATACTTTATTCTTTTATAGGTTTATGGGGATTTCAGACCTTATCCTGGCATCCAGTACCTCAAGGCATTCATTCTGAGCAGGGTGACAGTCGCTCACAAAATGCGCACACACTGTCATTCACTCACTATAACCACACCTACAGACAATTTCAAAAATGTTAGTACACCTACCACATATAATTGGGAGTTTGGAGCTAGCTAGAACTCTCAGAGAAAACCCACCAAACACATATTGGACATGCGTGCTCCTGACAGAAAACAGCCCTACCAAGATATTTAATTACTTCTGGAATAAAATTCGATCCTTAAGTGAAAAAAAATCACCTGACAAAGAAGATAGTGCCCTTACCCTTAAATGTCACTGTGATAGAAATAAAATTATTTGTATAGTTCAGCAAGAGATTTGACTAGCTAATCAAGATGTCCCCTTCCTTGGAAAGCTCCCCTCCAAGGTTAGGAATAGACTCTTAATCTACCTGTACAAAAAGGGTGTTTGACTGCCTGTCCACTGCTACACTGGAAGCCTAGTGAATCAAACCCTATCCAACAAATTCAAACACAGGAAATAATTTTTTTTTTATTTATGACTGTTAGTCAATAGAACATCTGAAAAACAAAGAAATAATTATCCCAAATAAATTTTTTTTCACATTCATAGAGTAAGACCTTATAAACCTGACTCCATATTATTATAGTCAAATACTCAAAAGCCACATAGTTGTTTTAATTGGAATACAGAATTATCAGAAATTATTTCCGTTTTTCTGCTCAAAAGTAATAAAAAGAGGTGTCCAACATATTCTAGGTTCATAGATTCATAAGTTTATGATAGGCTAACAACCAGCAGGATCTTTATAAGCCTAGCTATGCAACCCAACTTAGTTCTGTCCACAAGTACCTTGGATACCTATATAGTGGGGGTATATTACTAAGGAGGTAGCTAAGGGTTATGTGGTGGGGGTATGTTAGTTGAGGATTAATTTACTTACTGTCAACCTTTGTCAATCAGAGACAAGGGGGCCAAACCACAGGTGTATTTACAATTTCCCATCCAATGATCAAGGTTTTCTTTGAATAGGTTCAGAAATTAACTCTGCTTCATGTGGCTGGGAAGTTTATTCCACAGTGCACAGATCCTTTGAGACACACAGTTTCTCCAGCATGTTCTGTTTATGTTACAGGCAAAGTTCTAACCCTTGGATCTAGTGTTTCTGGTGCTGTTTATTTTACAGACATGCAAGAGTCCCATCAGAGATGGGTCGAAGGATGCCTTATACACCAAACATAGACTGCTTCTCAATAACCTATCAGAGACTGAGTACAGAGATAGGGCCTTAAAAAATCTGTGAAGGATAGGGTATTCATACCTTGGATTTGTTGGTGAGGAACCTTTGAGGGCATTGCAAGTGCCTAGTTAGGTACACGCATACTTCTCAACTGTGTCAAATTTCTCAGTTTTTACGGGTTTTGAGGTCCAAATAATGGGGTTCCATGACTCCCGAGTGGCATCCCTTAATTTCCGAGTTTCCCGTCTTTCTTTTTTAAATTTTGTGTTTGCCTTGATGTCATCATGTGTGCAATGACGTTAGCTCCGTGAACAGCCTGCCAGTCTGTCGGAATTGAGCTCCAGGGATGATGTGCGAGCATTTCTGGCTGCTTCAAGTAAGGACAAGCAGTTCCTTTTCTTCCGCGAGTGATATGTGTGTGTGTGTGTGTGTGTGTGTGTGTGTGTGTGTGTGTGTGTGTGTGTGTGTGTGTGTAAAATTCCCCAGTTAAATATACCTGGTGGCTAGAGTTACCCAGGCTGAAACCCCGTACCTTTGGAACAGGTAGCAAAAGCCTGAATTCCCTACCCACCACCGCTTATAGGTCTTTGCCTCATATTTTTGTTCTATTTCTCATAAAATCTGTGTTTTTTCTGGATTTTTGTAGCAAATCAGTGAAGGATAGAATTCACTAAATAATGGCAGACATTTGAATTTCAGACTTCATATTCTTCAGAAAGTACATAGTAACACAAAACCTTTTATTCTATCAATTTTCCAAGTTTATAAGATCGATATTTGAAATTTGTCCCTATTTTGGGGCTGTATTCCCCCGTTATTGGCTTTGTCCAGGTTTTATGTGCTAAGAGGTTGAGAGCAATGGTGAGAACTGAATTCACTAAAGGATAGCCATTTAAGTTTCAGTCTTCCTATCGTTCGGGAAACAGCTTACTTATCATAGTGCTATGTTGCTCTGACTCCTGGGTTCACAACTTGGAAGTGAAATGAATGGTGGTAACACATTTTGTTCTAGCAACTTTCCAAGATTATGCAAGCAGTGTTTAAAATGTGTCCCTGGTTTTTGGGCTTTTGCCCCCCCCCCCCAATAAATTTTGGCTTTTCCAGATTTCTTCTGCTGCAAAGTTGAGAGATACAGTTGAGTGTCAAGTGGATTTTTCAAGGAGCTGAGGGCTTCAGGGGAAGAGAAATTTAGTGCTTCTTATGCTGAGCCTGCTTGCATTGTTAATAGCATAACAGGCTGAATGCTTGCTTTTGATGCAGAAGGCTGTGGGTTCTACTACCATAGTATGTAGATGCATTCCTGATACTGTACTGTCATACTTTTAAAGGGGATGGATGCTGCAATCCTGAGAATGTCCTCTTTGGCAGTGATACCTAGTAACTATGAGCCTGTTTTCAGTTTCCCATCCATTCCCTTTTGCAATAATACTAGCTTATCATTTTGTATTGTAACATAGGCAATTTTTTCCTCAAGGGCAACAGGCACTTTATTTATAGATGAAACAATGAAATTAAATATAAAGTTGTTTGCTAGCAGCAGCCTCTTCATTAGTTACAGATCTCTTTAATGTGGGATTATTTAGATGAATTTTACTTCTGTAGAGATTGTGCAAATTTACTGATACTGGTGGATTTTAGAAGTTGAAGTAGACTCTTATGATGGAAATGTTCTGAACAACTGTAGTTTATTATACTAGGAATATAATTGAATACAATCAGGAAGGTATATCAATGAACACATGTATGTTTCATATGCAAGGGCCCTATGATTTGAAAACAGCCCAAAGTTAGTCTTTATCTGCCACTGGCCAGATGTATTTTCTTTGAATGTGGGTTTCAATGCTGTTTCAATGAATGTGGGTTTCAAGGGCAGAGAAGTTTTAATGCTAAGTCGATTTTCATTGTGAGACTGCATTGCTTTGTTTAGCAGATGTCTATTAGTGTTTCTGCTATCAAATGTAAAATAAAACTTTTAAATGAAATCCAAATCATTGTAGAAGTAAAGCAGTGTGCACATTACAGTGTTTATGGTAAATGAGGTGAAATAGCCAAGTAATGGGACATTGGAATGGCTGCAGGGGGGAGGGCTATATATGGGGAGGCCCCGTTCGACCATGATTTTGTGAGGGGAGAAGGTCGGCAAACTCAAAAGAAGCCCCGGGCAGCACAAACTGTAGCTACGACACTGATCAGGAGGCCATGAAGAATGACTTTTTTAGGTCCTAGCAAACTATAATATTATTTTGCTAAGATTAGAATACTGCCTACCATTAAATGCCCTACATTTACTATAAAACCCACATACTGCAAGTCACCAAAAACAAAATCCTAAGGTTCTTAATCTTCTCCCTTCCCAGTGAACATCATTGCTACACATTTAAAAGAAAATGGTTACCATTTACTACAGGGTCTGGGTCTCTGGGGCCATATTTTGGCTGTATGTTCTTCAGTTTGCATTTGAAAGTTGATATCCCACAATTCCATTAGAGTGGGTGGGGTTACATAATTATGTATGCACATTTTATGTTAATCATTATACCAATTTGTACCTATTTGTCATGGGCCTTTGTCCAGATTTTTGATGTTTCCAGGTTGAGAGGTATGGGTACATGTCAAAGGGGGGGGGGGGCATTGCATTCAGTGATGGGTCTGATAAGGGCTGAGTAGAATGATACTATGCCTTCCTTGGACCTAGATACCATAACCTTGCTTATGAGCTGGGTGACATAGAATGATTTTTTACTATTTTTGCTACATGTTGGTTGAAGGCCAGTTTACTGTCTACATATGTTCCCAGATCCCTAACTGCTGGGTCAACTCTTAATGGTATTTAATCGATCGCGTAATTAACCTGGTTGGATGATTTCATAAAGGGCCCTATAATACATTTCTTTGCACTGCATTTTAATCTGTGGTTTCGACACCTGTCATTTGTTTCAGTTAGGCTATCTTGTAGGATGCATGTGTCATGGGAGGGAATCTAAAGCCATCTGTAAACTTGGTGAGCCAGAGGCCATTGGCATTAGTCCTGACTTTTTGAGAAGTAGACGCCAAATGTGAAGCTTAAGAATCAGTTGTCTGACATAAAAAAAAAATATGTCTCATTTTATTTCAGTGAAACAATTTGTTTTTAAGTAGCTAATTTTCACAATGTTAATATTTTACTACAAAGTCAGAGCATGTGTTAAAGCGATATTTGCTTTGGAAGTTTAAACACTGGGCATTCAAAATAGAGCACAGGGAACATATGAATTGTAAAGTGAAAAATACTGGTAGTTTATTTCTTAATTTTTACCATATTAGAATGGTATTGGCAATAAATAGTCTGTATAATGCAAACATATAAATTTCTGATTAGAGTTCAATAGCTATATTATCCAGTAACTGGTACAAAGTTCACTATATAATTATCTAAAGCAGAATTAGGTAGATGAACTAGATAAACTGACACCAAACTGAAACTGATAAATCAGTATAGCTTAGTGTAGCATATGTTTCTCTTATATTCCATGCAGAATGCCTGATGAAAAAAAGGTAAGGGGAAAAAATCATGTCAGACACCAAACTGAGACAGTGAATACAGTTTGATAACAATTTGTGGGTCTTGTCATTTCATTGAGAGGCAGTGTGTCAGTGTTCTATTTTTCTAAGGCCTTACCCCAAATGCATACATTCATTTCCATTGAGGGTACCTGATAACTGAACTGTAAGACAGAAAGTGACTCTCTGGGAGTGTACATACAGAGTGTGCACATCTGCAGCAGGACTAGCCAGCCGGCAGTGTAAACCTTGGGACTAAATGATTGTCACTGTTGAAGTGACACCCCAACTCCATGTTCAAAAATGGGAAAAGGGTTGTGGATAGATGGATGGATACAGTGTATGCATACATGATACGCTTGTAAAGATACATGATGACACTGCAGTGCACACAGCTACAGTTGTTTCTTGCGTACTGGATGCCATGTTTACTTGATACCTTTACATTCACTCCAAGATATGACACACACCTTCTGCAATTGGCATGAGCTCCTACACACTGAGGGATAAATGATGAGAACTGGAACTACTAGTGTAGATATATATATATATATATATATATATATATATATATATATATATATATATATATAGGTTTACAATCAAATGTTGAAGTGGATTCAGTCAAATCCACTTTGACAAAGTCTGGAGGGCGAATTTTGACAATGTTGAACCCGACATTGTCGAAGTGCAAATCTCGCCCCTATCTGAACACCCATGTTGACACTTGTACGAGGTTGAATTTGGGATGTACTTCTACAATGTCAGAATTCAACATTGTGACTTTCGCGGATGTGGGTCAATGATACCATCATTCGACCGAGTCCGCTTCCACATTGTCATAGTAAACTATATATATATATATATATATTATATGTGTGTGTGTGTGTGTGTGTGTATGTATAGGTCCCATTTAAATGATCGAAGTTTTAGAACTTTGAATTTCATATGGCCGAAACCATATGATCGAAGTTTTAAAACTTCAAACACTTAAACATAAATCTCCATACAGCACGGAATGGGAATATTCCCTTTTCCTCACTGTAGTACGATTTTGGAGTTGGTATATTTTAATAACGGGGGCCATTAATGTGTCTTAATTTATTTTTGTTTTGTTTTGGGTTTTTTTGAATGTTCGAAGTTTCAAAACTTCAATCATATGGTCCTGGCCATATGAAATTCAAAGTTTTTAAATTTCGATCATTCAAAGTAGACCCATATATATATATATATATATATATATATATATATATATATATATATATATATATGGATCTCCTAATATTCACTGAAAGCACATTTCACCGAAAATCAAATTAGTGTGCACAATTCACCAAAAACACAATTCACCAAAACACATTTCACCGAAAGTTATATATGGCCTTTTCCTCACTGTAGTGTGAGCCTGGAATTAGTATATATAGTAAGGGGGGGTGGGGGGGCATAGCCCCCTGATATTTTATGTATATATTATTGTCAAACAGTAATATATTGCAATTACATATATCCATGTATATAATTCAAAATATTTAAAATATGTGGGGGGGGGTGATACCCCCCTTACTATATATACTAACTCCAGGGTTGCACTACAGTGGAGAAAAGGCCATATATAGCTTTCGGTGAAATGTATTTCGGTGAATTGTGTTTTCGGCGAAAAGTGCGTGGTGAAATGTGTTTCAGTGAAATGTGCTTTTTCAGTGAATAATAGGAGATCCATAGATATATATATATATATATATATATATATATATATATATATATATATATATATATATATATATATATATATATAGAGAGAGAGAGAGAGAGAGAGACTGGGCTGGAGACCAAGATTCGTGCACAACTGAGAAAGGGTCAAAGGTTAAAAGAACTACCCTCTTACTTGAATAAATTCTAGGGAAACCTAGACTAAACTGTGAAAAACAGTTGGAGAGCTACCTTGTCAATGGATTGCTTTCTGGGATGTGCTTTTCAAAACCTCCTCTAGTGCCACTTTGAAATCCCAAATTCTTGCTCCCACTTCAGAGAGGTTATAATACTACATAATAATATCTGGATTCTTCTCTAACTATAGTTTACCCGTTCCAATAACAATACTTTTTTCTTACACTCTATAACTGCCAAAAGCATTTGTATACCATTATTTTAGTTGTTTAGCTTCATCAGAAAAGCTTACCTACTTTTCCACAGATTTTCGTGAAATAAGTTTGTATTCATAAAGAGACCCTGCTCTGTTCTCACACACTACTTTCAGACTCGCCTCAGTTTCCTACCCTACCCCAAATCCCATAATCTCTTCTATACTGCTTCTATACTTCACCATCTCCACCCATTCATTCCTTAGCCAATCAGCACTACCCACCTCAGTCTCAACACCCACCACCTAATTTCTCTCATATCACATATAATTTCATCTTCAGTGTAATAAACCATTCTTACTCAATTCAGTATGCAAAATAGCTCCTTCCACCTCACTCGTTTACTTCTCATGCACTTCACTCCCCAAATAGACAGCTGCACTCCGCTAATAAACTACCTCTTCACATAATTCCATCTAATACATTTGCTGGTGACAGTGTGTACTTTTCCTATGTATATGGAATATGGAATTCCTTGCTCCTATTATTTAGACAAAATAATAATAACAAATGTTTCAAATGCAAGCCTCAAACAACGCTCTCTGGATACATTACTCTGTTTTTGTTTCTCATCAGGGCAACCCTACACTGTCTCAACCTTTCTAAACAACATTTCTTCCTTCTCTCCTCATTTGCATTATAATTTATAAAACTGTTATATTTACTGTACAATAGGCCTTTATGTAGAGTAGCTCTGTGTGTTTGTGTTTTGGGTGAAGGTGTGTGTATGTGTATGTGTGTGGTGTATGTTTAGTGTAGTGTTCGGTATTTTAAATTTCACACTTCTGGTCTTCCGGTTTTCTCGTCTTTCGGGTATCTGGTCCCGGGATTCTGGTCTTCGGTATTGTAAGTAGTCAGAATTTATCACCAATCCCATATATGTGTATATATATATTATTACATCCTTTAACACATTCATTTCAACCTTTAGAAATATTGATGCACAAAACATCAAAAATAAAGAAATTGAGATGTTAGTTCAGGTTCCATAATTACCCATAAGGGGATTTTCCCATCCTCCACAATGTACAAATTATAAAAAAAACTCTGCTTGTGAGATAAAGCTAACCTGGGCGATGTGTGTCACGGCTAGGGTGGTCTCCTTCTCATCTGCCGTGGCTTTCTTCTGCAAACTTCTCTCCTGCTGTTTTACATTTTGTGCATTCAGCCAGCTGCTGAAGTTATTGCTGTAATAGCTTGCACAATATTGTAGGGACATTTCTGGATAATGTAGCTTCTTCTGTCACTCTTGACAGCACATTCTGAACTTCAATAGCAGTGGAATCTGGAGTGTGATTATGGGCAGTGTCGTTCCATGTCAGTGTCACTGTATGCAATTGGTACTTCTTGGTGAGTTTCTAGTACAGCAGCAGTCAGTGCTAACTGCCACTGCACCTTCATTCAGGCTGGGGCAGGTAGCTATTGATTTGAAGCTTCAGCTTCCTCCTCCTCTGTACACCCGTGTGCCATGGAAATCACTTATGGCACCAGGAGGCACATGGACATCTATCTCAATGCTGTACTGTTCTTCATCCCTTCTTGATCCACAGGGTTATACCACTGTTGGCCACCTTGCCCCTTTAATTCATGCCACTGCTCATGTCACCTGGATGTGCAGACCCTATCTGTACACTCTCAGTAAGTCATAGTCAGGCTTATGGTTTAGCTATCAGGCACACTTAATAAATGGGTATATTTGACAAAGAGACATTAGATGAGTACAATTTTGATGAGATATTCCTGGATGAAAGATTTCCATCTCATCATCAACATTCAAAAAGCATTGTGATGCAAACCTCAAAAATGAAAAATAAACCACATAAAAAATGAAAATAAAAATTTTTAAAAAATGTTCTAACTTTCCCATAAATAATCAGGATGACGTTGGCCAAAATATCTCCTGTCACTACCCTTTAATTTTAAAAATGCATGTCATTAAACTCAGAATATTTGTTGTCAAATAAGAGTCCTAAAGCTTCAAAATGGGATTTGCTATCCCCTTTCAAAAAATATACTAAAGCTTTTAAGGTCAGTTCATGAGATACAGAATATATAAACTAGACACAAAGTAAAGTTCTTTATACTGAAATGTTTGAAGCTTTTCCAGGAAGAGAAAGAAGAAATACCTTAAAATGAAAGAAAGCTTTCTAACATACGGCTATAAATTATATTTAGTTGATTTTAGCTGTGTTCTCAGTATAAAAGATGAACTCTAACAGAGTTGTTTAACTAAACCTAAGGCCATTGGATCAGCAAGTGGATGGGGTGTGTTTAAATTTCAATAAGAACAATGTAGACAGGATTGGAGGCTGTCTTAAGGTTGTAGCAAAGGTAAAATATTTGCTAATTGTAGAACTCCAGAAGGTCATAAGTAAACTTAGTTCACTCATACTGAAGGATGGTAACAAGTGGTTAATGCAACCATGCATGGCCCTTCTCAGTTTCTTTATATGTGGCCTTGCAGAAGTTCTGGAAGGAAAGTCTTTTGTTTATATTGATTCCACCATTAATCAGTAGATGTCATGCAAAAGACAATGCTGGAAGGGTGAGAAGAGATTCCATCTGCCTGGATAAAGTGTTTAAATAATGGCAGTGAAAGTGCAATGTAAAAAAAAATATATGAGAAGCAGAAACTCGTAGCATTGTCACCTCACAGTAAGACGCTGTCCGGTTCGATTCTCAGCTACAGCGTCTTCTGCGTGGAGACATGCGTGAATGGGCATACCTTCGTTGCAGGTTGTGCATCAGGGCTGGTAACTCGGCACATAAAAATCAACTACCAATCATTTTATCATTAGCGGACCGGAGTTCCGCTGTGGCGACCCCTAACTGGGAAAAGCCGAAAGACACAACAACAACAAGAAACTCAAGAATGGGGAACAGAAGTAGCAGTAATGACAAAACCAGAAATCCATTTGAGGTACTCATATCAAATGATCTAAAACAAAGGAAGCTGTATGAGAAACCAGTAAGGCATGTTAGTGACGTAGAATAAGAAATTTTACCAGTAAAACACAATTAGATCACTTTCACAATGACTTCTCATTCCCAGCCCCTCCAAAACATTCTTGCTATGCACTCACACAATCCTTCTGTCTGCCATAAAAATAACATTGATCTGCCAGTACTCAAAATAGTAATAGTTTGATGCAAACACACACGTGAAACCTGAAATTAATGTCTTTCCTGGGAGGTAAACCCCCTTGCACTCCCCTCATACACAGGGATTTTATAATTCTCAATGCAAGTTCATTGCACTCCAAGAAATTTAGTTAATGAAACTAAATTTAAAAAAAAATCTCTTTTTCAGAGACTGTTTGGTCTTAGCCAAGTGCATTGTCAGTGACCTAAAAATGTTCAGACGTGGTAAGCAATAAAAAATGAAGAAAAGGACTGAGCAATGCAGCTGGAACAAATGAAAACTGAGCTTTACCTCTGAGTACTCAAGCTGAAATTGATAATACCTCATTAAATGGTTATGCCTGAGCTCTTAACACCTTGAAGAAAACTAATTCTAATACTTTGTAGGAACTGCTAGGACCTTAGCTAAGAGGGGTGACATCCTAGCTTTTGCCACAATCAACACAGCTTCAAGTAGCTGCTTAGCCCAAGAAGAACTGACATGATGATGGTGGTAGCTGACTGACAGGTGTC
The DNA here is from genome assembly GCF_019279795.1 of Protopterus annectens. Taxonomy (NCBI): domain Eukaryota; kingdom Metazoa; phylum Chordata; order Ceratodontiformes; family Protopteridae; genus Protopterus; species Protopterus annectens. The sequence continues at coordinate 432,782,937 of NC_056744.1, read as the reverse complement.
AGATTGCCATTCATAGGGGCTGGGGCTAAAGCTGGTCCATTAGAAGGACAGTGGCCACCATCCTTGCCAGTGCAGTGCACAGCACTGCAAACTAGAGGTTGTAAGCATAGAGGTCTGTGTATTCCTTATGGTGCAAATACAATGAGGAGGTCACAGCTGTTGCAGGGGGAGCATTACTGCACAATCACAAACAGTCTGACTGTAACAATGGATAGTGGCAACATTCTCAGAGCTTGATGGTCAGCATGAAGAAAACAACTGATCGGCTTCTGCATCCCAAGGAGGAATAAATTGGTCTAATAAGCTATTGTAAGGGGAACCCTGATAGTCATGTGGGGCTAGAGAGCTAAAGATGAACACTGTAGGAACTAAGAACTGAAATAATTGTTTTCAGCAAAAAGCTAAGTCAATGATTTCCAGACAATTTTATGTATCAAACTAGGAATCAAAGGTTCCTGTCTAACATACTGCAAAACTAAACCACCAGTCATGCAGTTCAAAAAAAAAAATCATCTTCATGACTTTAGAAGAAAGAAGTAATTAGAGTCAGGGGTTCATGATTGTCGAATAGTACCACTTTGTTTAAATGATTTCATGTGCAGAAGCTAGTGTCAGTCATGATAAATAAAAGTTTTAGAATGAACAAAAAAAGTATCACTTCAAAGATGCTTTTACTTGTACTGGAAGTTTATACTGATTTTGTGGTTATGCTTCTTTTTATCTCCACAGGTATGACCTGATGAGACAGTGCTGGCGAGACAGGCCTCATGAAAGACCCACATTTGCTCAGATTTGTGTACAGCTCAGTCGAATGCTAGAGGCAAGAAAGGTAAGGCATCAAGGTCATAAAACAACAAATCTTAAAACAAGGATTGAGCAAATTAATTGCCACATCTACTTAAATCCAAAACAGTTAAGAGATCAGCCATTCAAAGCGAAGGCCTAAGTCATTTCAAAAAATTATTATTACATTTGAAGAGCATCCAAAAATTAAAACCTGCCACAGTTCAACACCATTGCAGAAATGTAGGCTGTCGTTCTACAGTGGTGTTTGTGGTAATGATGGTAGTGAAGCCTTTGATTTAGGAACGTTCCTAGGTTACCACAAAAGTCAAGAGAAATGCTGTATCTTAGAGAACAGCTTTCCTGCTTCAGAATGGCACAGTCAGTAAGATTCATACAAGAGCAGCACCCTGTGAAAAGCAAGTAAAATGTACCAGTAAACAGACCGCGGGACTAAATCAGAAGCAAATGCAGATTACACATCCTGCTTCCACAAATGAGGAAGAACTTGAAGTCCCTCTCACATGATGCTTCTTATGTGTTGCCAAGTCCCTAAAGCATGTTGCCAAGTCCCTACAGCTCTCGGGTAACCATAAATTATAGGGTTACCGAGTGCTAGCATATTAAGCCACAATAGCCATGAAGGTTAAAGGTTACAGGAAAGTACTGTTGATAGACTGAGGAGAGAAGGAACACTCACGGTATAACTGAAGATAAAAAAGAAGACTGTCATTTCATAACATCATATGATAATCTTATATTCTGGATTAATTTAAATTCATAGTAAAATGCCCACTCATTGAGTTAGTTATCACCCAAATACTTTCAGCTCTATAGTGTTAGTGTACAGTGAAAAGACTGACTGTCAGATTAATTCAATGAATTAAAGTGTATCTGCCTATGAGGTATGAACATGCATTCATTACTAATGTTTTGAATTTATTTAAAGATCATGTCTAAATGTGCAAAACAACTTTTGTGTTTTTGTATAAAAAAGTGTTTGCATGTATCATTATGCATGCAAACACTTTTTATACAAAAAACAAAGGTCATTTTGCACCCGTGCATAAAAAACAATTTTTAAATATTGCTTCTGAATGCAGAAGACTAAATGAAATAAGCCATGTCTATGGCATTAATACTCATGGGAGGGCAGGGGCAATAATTTTTGGGTTCCAGTTCTAGTAATGCTAGATCAGTGTAGGAAAGTAATTTTAAATTAGTGATGTAATTGCCAAACTGTTAATTTAAATTAACAGTTTGGCAAAAAATAAATAAATAAATAATGATGTAGTAATGACACAGGAACACACACACACACACACACACACACACACACACACACACACACACACACACACACACACACAGGAACACACACACACACAGGAACACACACAGGAACACACACACACACACACACACACACACACACACACACACACACACACACACACACACACACACACACATGCACATCTGGAATAGCAATCCTCTTCCTAACTCCTTAGTCCTACCATCTAAGCAGTGACACACATACACACGCACGCACACATGCGCGCGCACACACACACACACACACACACACACACACACACACACACACACACATGCACCCACACACACACACATTCATCCAGGCTCTTACATGCCCTAACCACACACATACACAGACAATCTGACATCCCACCTCCACCACAGCCACAGCTTTGCTCAACTTAACTGTACCACAAGTAATCCCATTGTAGTGAATGGCTGGCCACCATCTTTTTACAATATTCACTTTTCCCTCCTAGCATAAAATGTAACTTGGTTGTACAATTCTATATATGGCTCAGCAGAGTAATTCAGTACCTGAGTATATTTCCAGAGATGAGCACATGGCTAACTAGAAATTCTCACTCCCCAGGAACGATGAATTAGCATGCACCTTTGCCAATTAGACCAATGTCCATGCTAAGGCTCTTACAAGGGGAAAATCTCAGAGGTAGAGCAGTCTCAGAATCAGAAAAGATGAGTGCAATACAGAAACCTTCAGAGATAATATTTCTAATTTGTATTAAGCCTTTCTGACTATAAGGTTAACACCATATCCAACAGATACATGTAATTGAACCTGCAAATAATTCTTTTATTTTCAATATTTTACGAGTCTAGACAAAAGATGTAAAGGGTTATATAACATTTCAGGTAAATGACATTTGTGCATTCTTAGAAAGTCATTCATATTTTAGAATAGTTAGAAGTATCGATTGTATTTTGTACTATATAACTTGATCTGCACCTTTTCTATTTTTTTCAATTAGGCCTATGTGAATGTGGCACTGTTCGAAAATTTCACCTATGCTGGAATCGATGCCACAGCAGAAGAAGCATAAAGCCAAGACAACCAGTCACTGACAAAAAACAGACACTGACAATGAAAACAGGACACTCCGTCTGTTCTTCTTTTGATAAAAAGTACTATGGCTGAATAGTATCCTGTTGCTTAAAAATACAAAGTAGCATGTTCACATATTACAAATTGTTTTGAGCACAATTAACATGGAGTACTTGGGAAATAAACTTACTGACTTCAGCAGAATTGTGTCTGCAGATGGAGATATGGTGAACATAAAGACATTGTAATGCATTTCCAACTCTGTTCTTGCAAACATTCTGAAATCTGAACTCATAGCTCTTTTCAAACAAAAAACAGAACAACAGTATCTCATGACTGGCTTCCAAGAAACTGATAGAGATGTAAACATATGGAGCAATTTTTTGCACTGAGATGCCATTCTTTTGGATTTATTCCATGTTTGCAACATATTTTTGGTCGTCTACTTTTTGGGAGTGCACACAACATTTTGTCTGTTTTTGTTGGAGGATGTGATTAAACAACAAAAATATTGTTTTGCTCACGGTGAACTGCAACAGATGAAAGCATTATGTCACCCATAGGCATTCCACTGTAGCCTAAGAAACAAAAGAAAGGAAGCAAAGGAAACAGCACTCCCTCTTCATTTCTAGTGTATATAACTTGGTGCAGAATGTGGTAAGAAACTTTTCTGGTTTTCCATCAACAGTGTATGTCAGCATTCTTCAGAAGCCCACCAAAATGAAAACGATGGACCATTTTTTCAATGAGATGCTGCTCTTGGCCTTGAGATGAATGTAGAGTTGTTATCCATAGGAGTTCAGAAGTTTTGTATTTTGCTTCTTTAATAATTCCTTCTATGAGGAGTTATTGTTACAGCATCCCACAAGGTGAACAAGACAGAGGTTACCAGTATAAATTTTTCCAGCAACATTTATAAATAGTGATTATGCTTTATGTCTGATTACAATGGATGCAAACTAGAACATTGTAAAAACAAAAACTGTGAAGCAACTATATCCATTGGCACAGCAGACTTCATATCAGGAAAACATTAGTGTGAAAGCAGGGTAATTCCTTCTTTGGTACACAAAATAGAATGTAGTCAGGAACCACTGAGCTCTTGAACTGACTTGCTCAGATAATTACCTTCAGTGGATTCTTCTTACAGAATTAGTAGTTGAAGAACCACCCATTTTTGTAAATAATAGTGCAAATTGTAAATACAGTACACAAACAATAATTTGCAAAAGCATGTCCCTGTATAGCTTCAAATTACCTTGAGACTAGAAAAGTTGTAAAGTACTTAGACTATACTCGTCTCTTCCTTTAGATTTCCTTGTATAGATTTTAGGAATTGATGCTTACTGTATTTTAAATTTGTTTTTCCTGTATACGTTTTTAAGAATTTATGCTAAATATTGTTCTCTGTATGCAGTGGGTAAGCAAACTTGTTGGAAGTCTTTTAAATATAAAAGAAAGTATGAGAAATAACCTGTCAAGACTTTGCAATTTGGGCTCCAAAGTCAGACAATTTTTGCTGCAGATGACTCAGTTGGTTATATACCTACTATTCTTAATTGGTTATAAACCTAGTATTCATGAGATTGTTAGGAGCAGACACCATTTTTCTCTTCAGCAGTGCATTTTTGAAATACAGAGATGTATGCTATGTGGAGATATTTATGAAATACTCTTTCAAAATAGCTTTATGTCATCGTTTTTTTACAATCTGATTGAAGCACATTCTGTTCTTAGTGTATTGATGGTTGTTACAAAGATTGCAGTAGTAGTTTTTGCAAACTGTTTTACAGTTTATTTGGAGTATACCAACAGTGGTACTGTAATGTTTTACAGTTTGATGTATAATTTTAGGGACAGCATTTTTGTGAGTATTTCCTTGTAACCTAAGAACATTTGTACAGCTTTTTGAGAAATTCAAGGATTGCATTTTATGACACATTTATTTAAAATGCGCTATGTAAGTCTACAGTTAACTGTTTTGCACATCCTTCCTTATCCACAAGAATCTACACGACACAATCTAAGTTTACCAACAATATCTTTTTCTTGTCCAAGTTAAGGATACACCTGGAAGCATTGAGCAACAGGAATACAACACAATGAATTAAAATTGATATTAATATTATTCTTTCTGGTCTGAAGAAAAGATAAACAGAAATGTGCCTAAAGAATTTAAATTATGATAATGCTCACTGGATTGTCAATGATAAGCAAGACAGTACACTTTTTTAACTTTAGCGTATTTTTTATCATAGTAATTCAAATAATAATTTTCATCATGTAACATTCATCTAAAACTGCAGAATGAAAGTAATTGTACAGCATTGATGTATGCTCAATGATTGACTGGCATGCCAAGGGGACTTTAGGTTTAGGGAGGGAGCAGGATAGGAGAGTTAAGGTTATGGTTAGGGAATGGGTGGGAATTTTAGTTCAGTAGGGTCAGGTGGTCAAGAACTAGGTAATTAATGAGGATCAGGCTAGTAGGCCGCGGTGGTGCAGCGGTTAGCATTGTAGCCTCACAGCAAGAGGTTCTCCCATTCGATTCTCGTCTGGAGCTCCTTCCGTGTGGAGTCTGCATGTCCTCCCCGTGGTCAAGTGATGTTTAAAGACATGCAGGTAGGTGCGTGCGTGAATGGGTGTGCCTTCTTTGAAGGTTGGGCATCAGGTTGGCAACTCGGCGCCGCAAAAATCCACTGTCAATCATTAGCGGACCAGAGTTTCGCTGTGGTGACCCTTAACCGGGAAAAGCCAAAAGACATTACTAGACTAGTGGGAATTACGGCATTTGCCATTTAGAGAAAGTGGCAGTGAGTGAGTGTGTCATGAACTACTGGCATGTGAGCACCTTTAGTTGGCTTGTTGAGTGTTCATGACCATCAAGCATAAAGTTCAAAGAAAATATTTTTTTTTGATTTCTAGCAGCCAAAAACATTTTCTGTCTGAATACAGCATATCAGAACTGTACAGAAATAGATTTGGCAAAAAGTATACAAATACTTAATATTTTTCCTTGAGAAATGCCCATGGAACTGCTCTATAACTGGCAGTAAAACAGGTTATTCCTCCTCCCTTTCTCTTTTGTGAAAGAAGAATGTCACCTTTCTTAGTGCTGTCACTGACATCCATAGAAGATGATATCTTCTACATTCTAAACATTTAATCATACCCTTCTCTTTGAAAAGGTTAGTGACAGCCCTTGTCACCTATATGTAATAAATAATATACATATTAAATGTAAAATGACAAAACACCCTAAATGTAATTCGGTGGAGGAATGCAGAAAATTGCCGTCAAAAAATTCAATTCCTTTTTTGTTTGTTCAATATATATAAATTTTAGTCAAGATATTTGTTATCTTTGAAGAAAAATAATAAAAATTTTTGAGAAAAAAAAAATTTAATTCCACCAAAAAAAATCAGGTTTTGAGAAGTGTTAGTTGATATGTTACTCTCTGGAATGATGCACCATATTCTCAAATAGGTCTTCTACTACTTGTTAAAAAGTATTTCATAATGTGATTCACACCCTTTTGTTTATTTCAGTATTTAGAAATAAATAGGGGTGATTTTTTTTTCTTTTTTGAATTGTTGAAGAATGAGAACATGACAAAGTGCTTTCATCTGTGATATAACATGTAAATATGCTACTCTATAAAATGCAGTGATATTGAATAATTGACTTCTGGAAGAACATGGAATGGAGATTGAGAATAGGAAATTTACATCAGACCTGGCATTCATGTCCCTTATAGACAGAGGTAAGTTATAGGTGCCTGGCCCTCAATGTCCTATTTGTGTACAGGATGTGATTATTCTTTTGGGAAAACTTGGCTAGGCTTAGAAAGGTCCCCCAGGTTGTTGGCCTAATAACAATCTCTGAATCTATAAAAGAACTTTGATATTTAAAAGAGAAATAATGTTAGATATTTTTTGGGAAAGGTTATTTACTTTATCTGCACCAGTTACAGTTTTTCAAATGTTGAATGAAAAATGTAAAGAAGAAATATTTATTATTTAAAATTGTGACTGCTGCCAAAATGACAATCAGTTATTATTCTAGATTTAAGAAATGAAAGAGCAAAGGAAATTTGGTTATTGACAGAAAAAAAGAAAAGGTTATATGCTTTATCTTCATTAGTTATAATTTTCTTTACATACCTTTTTAGTTGAACATTATTATTGGTTGGATTTTCCTTTATTTTGCATCAAAACACCTTCTTTTCCACAGCTTTTATTTTTGATTGGCAATGTGTCATCATCTTCTGATTCACTATAAGGATGTTCATATCCCAAACAGCAGCTTACATCCACAAGTTACCAGTTACCTTTTAAAACAATGAGTCTAGATTCCTATTATTTCTAGAATTTATTTCTCCCTTGCTGTTTGACAGTTTATATTAATTGCCCATCCACATAGTTATACCTGTTTACTCAGTTACATTTATATATGATGCCAATTCATATAATCAAGCAATTTTATCATACTGTAGCTTTTCAAACCAGTTTCATAAATGGGCTCTTTTTCTAGCTTAGCTGAAGGTTTTCTTCTAATGGGAATAGGTGGTAAAGTCTCTACATGTGGGTGTTGAGAACTTGCTTTTTGTCTAATGAAATCCAGTTTGATAAACTGAGCTGAATGGGCCATGAATTACATAAAAAGCAATTTAATTACTTAAATAATATCTGTGCTTACATACTGGTTGATATGATCCCCTTTTTCTTAAGAGTTAAGCTTCCAGTATAAGGAATACTTAACATGTCCCATGAAATTTCAGGCTGAAATATATTTGTATTTTTCTTACACCATTGCCTTCCAAGTAGCATTAGGGCATTAGGACATCTATCAGCCACATTAAGCCACTTATTGTTTCTTTCGGCTTATCCCAGTTAGGGGTCACCACAGCGGAATTCCGGTCCGCTAATATTTGGTAGTGGATTTTTACGTGCCGAGTTACCAGGCCTGATGCACAACCTTCAACGAAGGCACGCCCATTCACGCATGCCTCCACACAGAAGACGCTCTAGCTGAGAATCGAATGCGACAATGTCTTGCTGTGAGGCGACAGCGCTTCTATTTTGATACATTCCCTGTATGAAGTACACTAAATGCAATATATGTTATGCATGAGAGGTACACAGATAATATTTAGTGAGTCAGATATGACTAATGATTTATTTTATGTGGTTGAGAAAAGATATCAGAATGAACATGTGAACATTTTGTTTTAGTACTTAATATGCTTAATTAAGCCTGTCTCCAGAAATGGGCCATCTGATTCAACATATAAAAGAGAAAAGCTCAAAAATAGCTGTGTCTGATTTATGGAGGCAGCACCTCCCCCATGGATAACTATTTGATCCTTTTTTTATCCTGATTCCCATGACTATTAAGCCTCTGTCCCATATGTCAAATCAGCCTGTGTTCCTGAAGTCAAATTGCCTTCTTGCAGGTCACAACCAAAAAAATATAAACGGTCAAAAATATAAAAGTTGCTGTCAAAACGTATGCTGTGTTTTGTTGCAGAACACAGAGAAACAACATTATTATTACTACATAGATTACAGTGAAGCCATGTATTTCTCATTAACACTCCCTCTGAACAATACTTCTTGGTTTCAGAAACTCAAGCCAGATTCCCTTGGCTAGTAATAATGCAGTCCTATGTTAAAATCAGGTTTCTAAGCAGTACCAAGTTGGTATTCACTTAATGTTTGTATTTTGGCACTTGGCCTTCATATCAGGGACAGATCAGCCTCAGTTACGCTAAACTAGCACCAGATTGCTGAATCTGGTTTTAATGGTTATTTTTCAAAACAGTAACCAAATCTTTTTATGGCATTTGTGCTCTGGCCAGCTTTAAAATTGCATTTAGTTATGTTAAGTACCTGAGATTCTGGCTATACCAGAGTGCAGACTGTACTGAACATATTTAGCAAAAAAAGTTCCTGGATAGTTTGGAACTTTTGTGTTGTGTTGTTTTGTGTTGATTCTATCTTCTTCCCATCCTGGAAAACAAGCTAAATATAGCTGAGTGTGTTATTTCAAATATTAAATTACAGTGCAATATGAATCTTAAGGCTGTATATTGTAAGACGTTTCAGTCTGTGACTGTGACATCATGACTACTCAGCCAATGACAGATTTTAACAATTCTAAAAAGGCTTTTACTTCTCTGAAAACTCCCCACTCCTCAGGTTTATGTAGTTCTCTGTCAAATTGGTACATTTATGTTAGAAGCCCTGGTATTATGCATATGTGGGTCTATGGATAAAGCTTTGATCAGATTTTTTTTTTAAATGCTGATTGATAGAAAGTCTGGTTAAATCAGAGAAGGGGCATTTAACTTTGTAACCCCTTTGCTTTGGAAAAGATGCCAGCTGCTCCCTCACAGCAAAAATAAAACAGACATTGAATTGTCATCTAACTTATGAGGCATCTAACTTTTAGATTCCACACGTTAGTAGTAAAAAACTTAATACAATGGCAAGTAGTCACAGTTTAGTGTCTTTACTTTTTTTTTTTCATTTGTGGCTTCTTTATTGCTGTACTCAATTGCTTGAGCCCACCATAGTTATTATAAAACTGAGCAGTGTACAATACTTTTAAATAATGCTTCAGTTTATCTTTAGATTAGAACAAGTCTTCAATTCAGACTGCATGTGCAGTGCATGATACAATGACATTTATCAGCTGTACTGCTTCTACCAAAACTTTAATAATATGAACCATGTTACATATACCAAGGTTTTACTCTTTGCAACATTTTTGCATGATGGAGGCTTTCTTCCTTGTTGTGTATTCCATTGCAGTTGTTACTTTCAGACTGTTCTGAGTTTTCTGTATGTAATGTCTGATTTTTTTTTTTTTTTTTGTGAACTAATTTGTGAGTCTTCTCTAAAAAGAAAAAGAAATGAATGCATAAACAAATGAATAAGGAATGCTGACAGATTTATAAACATGTACAAGTTGAATTCCTATTTTACAGAACTTAGATTTGATGTTTTAAAGAATCAAGTAGAACCTATGGTCCATAGCTTTTAGATGAGTTTCATAAATAAACCATAAGCAGCTAACTGGTTGTATATTAAAGGAAGAATAATGCATGACTTATAACTTCATAACCAAAAAAATGAGAGCCAGCAAATGGTGACTGAATAAAATAAATGTATTAGCTGAACAAAATCACAGCATATTGTAACAAACACAAACCGGTTTCGGCTGGCAAAGCACAGCCTTCTTCAGTGTACAAAAAATCATGGAATACAATCGCTGTATATATACAGAAAACAGACATCCTATTGGCTGAGTCCTAAAGGTGTTCATTAAGTCCTGGGGGGAACAACCCACCCAGTCTAATAATCCATTTCTTTTCTTTTGTATTTAGTATGGAATGCCATTCAGATTTATTTGCCCTATTCCCTAGAATCATATCAATAACAATAAAATTAAACTTACATGTTGAATGTACTAATGTATGTTTATAAAGAGCATTGTGTATCCTCTTTTGTTTAATGTTACTGATGTGCTCAGAAATACGTATTCTGAGAGGTCTGGATGTTTGTCCCACATAAAATGAACCACAATTGCAAGAGGCCAAATAAATGATCCAATCACTAGAACAATTTGAGAAAAATCTCAAATCAAAAACTTGTGGACAATTACGACTAGAAAATTGTTTAGACTTATTGATATATTTGCAGTTATTGCAATGTCCACATGGAAAACAACCATGTAGTGGTTCACCTGTCAGTGTTATTTGTACCAAATCATGTACATTGTTGTCCCTATGTTTGTAATGGTTGAAAAAAGAATTAAGATTCTTCCCTTTCCTATAAGAAAAAAGACAATTTTCAGGAATAATGCTGTTGATATCCATATCACATTGTAAGATGTTCCAATGCCTTCGTACACTTTGAATAAGGCGATTGGAATTGCGAGCAAATGTAGTCGTAAATCTTAGAGGTTGACATGATTTATTAGCATGTGTCTTATATGTAAGTAAGTCCATTCTCTTCATAGAAGATATCATGAATCAACTTTTGGTTCATGATCCTATTAACCAATACATATATTTTCTGCCAAAAATTCACAAAGATCTTTCTCATCCACCAGGTAGGCCAATTGTATCTGGTAGAGGATACATTACAGAACCCCTTTCATTATTTCTGACCAAGCATCTCAAGCCCTTGTTATCCAACATTCAATCACGTCTACAGGATACAACAAACTTCTTACAGATTGTTTCTGACACACAGCTTGAGCTGGGTTTATTTCTATGTTCTTTGGACGTAAGTGCTTTATACACTAACATTCCACACCAAGATGGGCTTAATGCTCTAGCTTATTGGCTTGAAGTCTCAAACTTATATAGTTCTGACTTCAATACCTTCTTGGTGGGTTTAGCACAATATGTTCTCACGAGTAACGTTTTTTACTACAAAGAACAATGTTTTTGGCAAACCAAAGGGACAGCTATGGGGGCTTCTTTTGCCCCTATATATGCTGATCTCTTTATGGCTTTTGTTGAGAATCACATTATTTATGATAAGGAAACAAACATTTTTTGTCAGAGATTGATATATGGAGATGTTATCTTGATGATGTTTGGTTGGTATGGAGGGGGGATGAAGACTCTCTAATGGAATTTGTAACTTACTTAAACAACAATGCTTGGGGTCTGCATTTCACTATTAGTTATGATAGGGAGACCATTACATTTTTGGATGTATTAATCCAGAGGGCCCCTGATCACACCTTATCCACTGAGATATATAGGAAGTTTCCGGAATACAATTCCATCTTGCATGCCTCTAGTTACCATCCACCTCACATAGCACGCAATATTCCTAAGTCACAATTTATACGTGCTAAACGTATTTGCTCAGATGAGACTACTTATTTGAAACATAAATCTGACATAACTACCAGATTTAAATCTCGTGGGTATAGAAGTGGTGATGTAACTATGGCCAGCAATAAGGTTGGTTCTATGAAGAGAATGGACTTACTTACATATAAGACACATGCCAATAAATCATGTCAACCTCTAAGATTTATGACTACATTTGCTCGCAATTCCAATCGCCTTATTCAAAGTGTACGAAGGCATTGGAACATCTTACAATGTGATATGGATATCAACAGCATTATTCCTGAAAATTGTCTTTTTTCTTATAGGAAAGGGAAGAATCTTAATTCTTTTTTCAACCATTACAAACATAGGGACAACAATGTACATGATTTGGTACAAACAACACTGACAGGTGAACCACTACATGGTTGTTTTCCATGTGGACATTGCAATAACTGCAAATATATCAATAAGTCTAAACAATTTTCTAGTCGTAATTGTCCACAAGTTTTTGATTTGAGATTTTTCTCAAATTGTTCTAGTGATTGGATCATTTATTTGGCCTCTTGCAATTGTGGTTCATTTTATGTGGGACAAACGTCCAGACCTCTCAGAATAAGTATTTCTGAGCACATCAGTAACATTAAACAAAAGAGGATACACAATGCTCTTTATAAACATACATTAGTACATTCAACATGTAAGTTTAATTTTATTGTTATTGATATGATTCTAGGGAATAGGGCAAATAAATCTGAATGGCATTCCATACTAAATACAAAAGAAAAGAAATGGATTATTAGACTGGGTGGGTTGTTCCCCCCAGGACTTAATGAACACCTTTAGGACTCAGCCAATAGGATGTCTGTTTTCTGTATATATACAGCGATTGTATTCCATGATTTTTTGTACACTGAAGAAGGCTGTGCTTTGCCAGCCGAAACCGGTTTGTGTTTGTTACAATATGCTGTGATTTTGTTCAGCTAATACATTTATTTTATTCAGTCACCGTTTGCTGGCTCTCATTTTTTTGGTTCCTGATTGCAGTTGTTTCCTGAGCCTTGCAATTGCTACCGTGCAGGAGGTTTGTTCTTTCACATTATAACTTCATAAGTCATCAAGTTGAAGGCAGATCTCTTTGAATTCAGTGAAGTGCATTGCTAGTCTCTCAACTAACACCTTAGAGTGATACGAAATGCTTATTCAAATGTTCTATAATAATGATTTCTTTAGACAAAAAAAAAAGAGTTATGTACTCACCATAACCTAGCATCTTTGCTATCCGGTGTCATTATTTATCATGGGTGTGTCATGGATCTGACCCTCAGATCCAAGCTGGCAAAGTGAGTGGCAGATGCTGAGCTCAAGCTCCTCCCTTCTCCTCACTTCCTGCTACTCATGATCCTCAGATCGTGTTTGCTAAGGAATTGTCCCATACATGGACCTAGATTAATCAGAAATACAGACCACCAGCCCACACAACACCCCCAACCTTCATTTAGCCACCAGAAGGAGGGGAACGGATGGTGGGAACATGATGAATAAAGACACAGGATAGCACAGATGCTAAGTTATGGTGAGTACATAACTCTTTATCTTATGCTATCCATGTCATTATTGATCATGGATAGGTCAGAGTCCCCATCTACCCAAATTCCTGGGAGGCTTCAAGGAAGGACATGCCGGAGCACAGCAGAACCAAAGAATACCCTACCCCTAGACACCAGATCCAACTTATAGTGTGTCACAAAAGTATGAGGACTTGACCAAGTGGACACAGCACAAATGTCATCCAATGATATCCTAGCCCAGAATGCAGAGGAAGTAGCCACAGACCTAGTAGAGTGGGCTTTAAGAGGTCTGTGAAGAACTTTGTTGTTAAGCTGATAGATATGCCCTATGCAGGAAACAATCCAATGAGAGAGGGAGACTTTTGATATGGCCTTCCCTATCCTGGCCTGAGAAAATGCTATAAACAGTTGGTCAGAATTTTGAAAATTTTCAGTCCTGTTTAGATAGAAATTCAGCTGTCTATGCACATCCAGGCAATGCAGCTGATACTCACTTTTGTTAGAATAATTGGGGAAAAAGATTGGAAACTGTATACACTGATTCAGGTTATTTTCCGAATCCACCTTGGGGACAAAAGAAGGATTGGTTCTAAGGAAAACCCTGTCCTTATGGAAAACCATAAAAGGAGGTTTTATACAAAGGACTTGGAATTCAGAGACCCTTTTGGTGGAAGTAATAGCAACTAAAAGGGCTGTAATGACAAGAACTTGAAATCACAAGTTGCCACAGGTTCGAATGGGGGAAGGATCAAAGACTGCAGTACCAAACAAAGATCTCACAGAGGGGAAGGGTCCTTCAAGGGAGGGTGATGTAAGAAAAACCCTTTTAGAATGCTTTAGATAATCTTGAAGAAAAGACTGGACTAACATCCAGATGGAAGTTGGATATCACCACCAGCTGAAGCTTTATCATAGAAAAACTCGACACTTGGTTAAAAAGACAAGACAAGTAGGACAAGATAGCTGACATGGGGGCAGAAAAGGGATCTCTGTCCCACTGGCAAGCCCAAATAGAAAACCTCTTCCATTTGCTGAGGTAGACTTTCTTGGTAGAAGGCTTCTGGGAAGCTAAAATAATATCGTTCACTGGGGAAGGGAACTTGGTTTGGCTGATGATCACTGGAACTGGAGGAACCAGGCTGTCAGTCTCAAGGACTCAATTTTGGGAGGGGGAAGCCTAACTATAAAACTACACTACAAAAATTACAACAAACTATTAAGCATACAGTTAACCCTAAACTTAGACAGAAAGGGAGAATAAAACCCCCTTAAAAAAATCAATACTTAACCAAAGGCTTGCCCGAGCTCAGGAACCAACCGTTCATGACAGCAGCAAATGAGATCTGAGGATCAGTGGTAGCAGGAAGTGAATATAGGGGAAGAGCTTGAGCTTAGGAGCTGCCACTCACTTTGCCAGCTCAGATCTGAGGGTCGGATCTGTGACCTATCCGTGATCAATAATGACATGGATAGCATCAGATCATGTTGTTTCAGAATGGACAAAGAATTGCTATCACCATATCGTGCTTCCATAGTCAAAGTTAGCTTTACAAAAAATTATATAATAGCTCCCTAGCCCCCTGGTGCAGAGTGATGAAGCCCTCACCACAGCTGAGAAAACATACGTTCAGTTAGTAACATGGGTGTCTGAGGGAAAAGGTGGGTGAGAGGGATGATGATCTTGAGAGCTTGAGAATCTGATACCAGCACACTGATGTTCAATGGAAGGAATGGTGGCTGTGTGTATTGTTCACCTGTAATTGGTCAGATTGACTCATGCTAACACTAAAAAGCTCTCCTCAGTAAAGCTGGGCAAAGGCAAAGCATGTATAGAAGCATGCACTTTTCTACCTCATCCACACCATGAAGCATTTGCAAGTTAGCAAGCCACCTATGGGAGTGATGAGTGGGATACTCCTTAGGGCCTAATGCCGGACCACTCCTTACCACTCCACTGTTGCCAGAGAGGAAACAAATGGGCTGATTAAGATTCTCACCACAAGCAAATCCGCTGTAGGGCATTGCAGGTGTGGGGCCATCAACAAGGTCTCTGGGAGGAAAGGTTGGAGGAAAAAGTACAAAAGAAAGCTGAAGAACACCCAAATGATTTCTCTCTTTTAGGACAGTGACTACAATATGTTCATTCCAAAGTTTCTATTCATTGTTTTCTTGGTTCTAGTATATTTTATGGCATACCACTTAATACTTAAAGGAATTATGAACTGAATATAGTTAACCTGTGAGAAAAAAAATAGTAATCTTATTCAAAAATTGCTAAGGGAAACAATATTATTTATGTTCCTAAGGCAAATGCTGACAAGAAAACAGCTGCTTAACAGAACCAGTATGAAATTTAGCAGAACAAAGAAGCAAACTAATGCGTGCAGAAAGGAAGAACTCAATTAAAGGCAGATCTTGGAACAGTTTACCTTTGTAGCCACAATGATGTGCTGTGTACTTAAATACATCCTTTGATGCAGTATCTCCAATGACCAGTTACTTAATCAGAATTAGATGAAAGAGTTTAAAGCTCTAGGTACAGACTTGGTAAATGACAGATATTTGATGAAAAGCTACACATTTTTTAACCATATAATTAGATCTTTTCTAGTCAACCACTTGATGAATGATCTATTAGTTGTAGGATGTGCCAAGCAAATTAGATCAAATCTCACTTGAATAAAATGCATCCAAGAAACGTCTTCTTAGCAGAACACTACTTTCACAATAAAATGAACCACAATTTGTTTGGTAGAAGACATAGCCCCTACAACTTCATACGTGGGGGGGTTTGACCCCCTACACCCCTCTTTCCCAACTTATATAACCCATTGCTAAATCACAGCACCTCACATAAAACAGAGTTCACACATTTTATCAATCTCATACAGTTCTTGTACTGGAGTCATTACACTGTGTGACAGGCAGACAGTTGAGGGACAATGCACAACTGGATAAAGTGTGAGCTGGTCAAATGAAGCTACTGTGACACTTGCATTAGTATATTAAATAAGGGATTGCAGGGAGCAAAGTCTTTTCTGTGGACAATGAGGAGGGTCTTTCTCACCACAAACCTGTTTTAAATTAAAATGCAGATTCCATTTAAAATAATGATTTGCGTGACAGTGGATTTCTGCATTATTATTATTATTGTTATTATTATTATCATCATATTTTTGAAGAAATTACTTGAATGCCTCTGCAACCTTAAAGTTGTGTGAGTGAACATATACAACAATAATGTGCCATATCATACAAATGCAGTCATACACAACTGTATACGAAGGAAGCATATTTCTGTGTACAAAGGAAAGTATAGGTTCCCATCCCTAACTGATAGCAGTCTTTATTTCAGGAGAGTGACTTTGCTAAATCCTTTTTACTGGTCTAGGAATAAGTGAAAAATGCCTTATTGTATATTACAGCCACACAACTCACAGAACCAAATATCTGTTCCACTTATGTTTTACCAGATTCCATTAGTATTCAGGGCTTTGCTCTTTAATATGGAAGGAGAATGCACCTTTCCTGTGTTCTCATGCTATACCAAGCAAGAACATAGGCATCTCTAAACAGTGGCATTATTATAAAGGGATATCATTTAGAAGAAATGGTTTACATTTTTCTTCTAAGCATTAGATTCAGAGAAATGGCCACATTTACTGCCTGAAGACATGGGCAGCATTTTTATCAGACAATGGTCTGTGATAATATTTGTGTGATAATACGTGTGCTGCACTACGATTTTTTGTACACTCAGAGATGTGTGTTGACGTCTCACCAAAAATATTACGATATATTTTCCCAGACATTAGCCCAATAATAACAAGTGCATTTATTGGAGGGGGAGGCTTTTCAGTACCCTCATGATACAGGTGAAAAAAGTATTAATGCATAAATGATGCTAAAAAGATACAGAAAGAGTGTCACCTAGCATATTAAACTAAAGTTTAAATGAACTTAAAAGGAATTCCTGATCTTGTAAGGCAGCACGACTATTGTCCCTAGTAAATAGAAATAGTGGAAATAGAAATACTGGGCCAGACCACATTGGTCGTAGCTCCTTTAATTGTTGAATTCATGTCTGCCTGTAGACAAAACATCTGGTTAACATGCAGTCAGATTAGTAAAATTTCTAGTGACAGTGAAGGTTTTGTTTAAATAGCGTACCTGTTTTTTTTTTAAGTCTGAGGGATAACTTTTCTAAATTCAGTGCATTCCTTTGGTCATAACTTAATGCAATATTTATCCCTGCAGCAAATGAAACCCATTGCGATACTAATGTTAACATCAAGTTTCATAATCTAGGAATGGAAAACAATTTTTATCCCTTGATGGTTTAAACAGAAATCTTCTGATCTTCCTTATGAATAATTATAGTGTAGACCATGCAGTGTTGTGGCTATACCCAAAAACAGGAAAAAAATAAACTTGTTAAGCATCTTTCTGAATGCAGGTGCTTAGCAAGCTTTTATTAAGAATTCCTAAGTGCTATTACAACTGGGTCTCATGCTAGGGATTAGCAGGGAAATTGCCAGCTGGCAAACAACACTGGCAGAGTTAAAACAGCATTAAAAGCTGTTAGACACATTCTCTACCACATTTATAAACAGAACAAAGTGTCTAACAGCTTTTAAAACTGCTCATTCTTCAGACATACATTTCATTTCTGCCTGCTTTCTGTTTGGTTATGCTAATTGATTTACTGGCTTTCAAACCCTTTAGCTCCTACCCTTTGTTTTTCTGTTACAGCAGGTAAAGTTACATGCATAACAAATAATTATCATGTCTCACTGATCATTGCCATTATTATGTGCTCTCGATATGGATGCCAAGATTCACCAAACTTCACACTTGGTATCCGTATTTCAAACACATAATAAGTTGTTTATGATTGCAGATCCAATCATAATCCTCTATGCTAGATACAGCTTCATCTACTCCCTACCCTAAGAGAATTTTCCAGTGACAATCCCGTATAGCTGTGACTGCAGTAAAGCTGAACAAAGAGTTCGCCTTCAGGCAATGAGCAAATGAGTTCTGGTCACTTATCCCAGGATTGTAACAGCATGAATTATTGTCCTTGTTTTTCTATGTCACACTTCACAAACCATTATCAAAGCTGTTGTATAATTCTTTCTTGATGTCTTACATGATACTTTACTACATTATTAAGATCATTGTAAATGTGGGTGTAAATATTGCTTTGTAGTTTCTTATTTTTGTTAAATATACAGGTGTAGCACATACTGAAATAGCCTGATTGTTTACATAGTACCAGGAACAGTCTTCCAGTGACCTAGACATCTCTTGGTTTCTCTGTTATAACTCACTTTTTTGTAATGAAAAGAGGTTCTATTGATTACCACTTTTTTCTCAAAATAAAAAAAAATCAAATATGTGTGAACATTCTCTTATTACAAGGAATGTTTTGGAATGATGCACTACAGAAACGTCAAAATGTATTGAAATATTTTATCCTTCCAACCAGCTGTAAAAATAAGTGATCTACAGAAACCGGGATGTTCATTACTATGAGGGCTTGAAATATGTGCTGCTACTAATGTGTATTTGTTCATCTCAGAAATAGCATCTCACTGCCAGATATAAAGTACTTGCAAATGTATAAAGCTGGGGCATAATTTTATGTCTTTACTGTATACTCTTTCAAGTCATAGAGTTACTAAAAAGTGTAACATTTATTAAATGTTTATTTTAATACATAGAATGTGTTGATTTTTCTTTGCTGACATAATATATTTCTTTCTTTCTTTGTTTTTATTTTTGTTTGTTTTTTTTGCTTCTTTTTGTTATCCCCATAGTCATTGTCTATGTCAAGAATGTTCTAAACTTGTTCTGTCCCAGACAGTTTATAGCATGCATCCTTCATTCTGCTGAAATGTTGTTGTGTCTTTCGGCTTTTCCCAGTTAGGGGTCACCACAGCAGAACTCCGGTCCGCTAATGATTGGCAGTAGATTTTTACATGCCGAGTTGCCAGCCCTGACAAACAACCTTCAATGAAGGTAGGCCCATTCACGCATGTCTCCACACAGAAGACGCTCTAGCTGAGAATCGAACAGGACAACATCTTACTGTGAGGTGACAATGCTACCGCAGCACCTGAAATGCAACATTTTATTTCAGGTCTCATTCACATCTTAGCAGTGAGCTTTAAAAACATTGATATCAGGAGGTCAGAAGACGGTCATAGAATATTACTTTGATGTTACATTTTTGGGACTCCCGTTATTCTACGCTATGGATAAAAAAATGGTTCTTTATGGATTAGCCAAGGAAAGTGAAAAATAATTAAGTAAATTAATGTTTAGTCCAGATCTTATTTCAACTCTGGGTAAGAGTTACTTTGCAAGAGCAGCAATCTTTGACAAGATAAGTTTTTGTTCAGCAATTGAAAATGGCCTCTGTTGTCTATTGATTCTTTACCTCCATGTCCCTATGTTCAAGTTATGAATAAGCATTATATTTGTAGCTATTTCTGGTTGTTATAAAGCAGCAATCAGAAATCAGGCAGGTTTAAAATTTAAAAAGAAACCATGCCAGATCATTGATGAAGACCAACAAAGCCATGACTGTGGTTCGGGTGATCCAGGTTCCATTAATGGCTCTGATTGACAGATGAGCTGGCTTGGGGGAAACACAAATGAGTAGTCAAGGTCAGTTTGCATTCTTCAGGGGGAGGATTGTTCTAAAGCTTCATTTTTGGCATTACACCTGCCAGAGGAGAGGCATAACAGCAGTCTACAAACAGATGAATATATCTGATTCACTGAGCAGTACATTTCTCTATAGGTGGGCCAGGTGGATATAGGCATACCATTTTTGCCGTTATGTACACCCTGCTTCTTTAGTGTTAATGCTGCCCAAACCCAAGAATGATGAAGAAACAGGGCACATAAACCTGTCCTCACTGAGCACCAAGGATGAAACATCACTGGAGCTGCTCTGTGGTTCCCCAGCCTGGAGACAACTCTGTCTACAATGGATTAATGGTCAGAACACTGCTGGGGAGAAGAGATAAAAAAAACACTTCTAAAATTTTAGAAAGAAGCTGGATCTACTGGCATACAGGCTTCAGTTTGATTTGTATGTTAAGTATCTCATATCTGAATAGGAGACCCAGCATCTAACATAGGGGGTGTAAGATGGCGTGATCATTAATCTGCTCTCCTACATAATGCAAACGGAAGTGGGATTTTCCACCAAAAATGCATCTTCTGTTAAAGACTACACTCTACTTAAAAGTGCATGTATTATTCATCTAGGGAATACAGGCTTATGCTGGTCATAAAATGCAAAGCTGACTCTCTGATCAAGAAAAATAAGCAACCTTCTTCAAGCTAATAATCTCTTGGACACCATCTCTTACTCTATGGTATTTGAAATGAAACAAGATGAGATGAAACACATTAAAGTAAATCCCTCTGGAAGGAGACAGCTCCCAGTAGGTGATGGGTGTTAAAGGCCTGTAGGCCAGGGAAATGAAAGAAGGGGTTAGATGGTTACTAGAGTGAATTAGGAAGATGGATTCTGATGGAATGAATATCTCATTCTTTGGAAGCTGTATTGGTCATGGCAGGGTAATGGCTAATTGATTAGTGGTAATACCCACCTGGAGGACTTCACATTTTCCTGTTCTGAACAGACTGCTGTTTTAGTGTTTTATTGTGTGGTCAGCAGAGGTCAGATGAGACTGGAATTGTCTTGTTAAGTAGCCATTTACTAATATAATGCTCCTGTGTACTCAGTAATATAATAGTGGGAATATAACCTTTTCTCTTCCAGTCCTCATGGATGCTTCATCTCTTTTCAGCCAACTGGCCTTCAAATACAATTGAAAGCATGAACGCTATAATCTGTACCATATGCAGGGAAAATAACCAATGTTCAACTATATTTTGTAGATAATGAAACAAATGTGTCAATATCTGAGTAGTGATCTACATAAGTATTTGAGGCTGTAGTAGTAATAGCCAGGTACAATAATTTAAATGTCAGAAACTCTAGCTTACAATTCTAAATTATATTCACATGTAACAAGATAGCACTCAATAATACAACATTTAAGCTGTCAGCCATGATTTTATAACAAACTAAAATATTAAAGTGCAGAATGCCTTTGTAAAATGTGTAGGATATGCCATATCTGACACCAATATGATCATGGCTGATTGGACTTCATGCTGGATGGATCTGGCTTCAGGACTCTCATTTGCCATATCCATCTTTTTTTTTGGTATAGGATTCTATGTTGCTCAAATTGGCGTTCATCTTAGTAAACCTCAGAGGTTTCCTCAATGCAAATTTGGTGAGACTTTTTCCTAAAAAATCCTCTTTCTGGTTTCCTGACTTTTATTACTTGCCTTTTGGTCAGACGATAACTGGTGTAGTATCTGGCCAATCATTCTAGAGATACCAGTCTCGCTAGTGGTCAAAATTATGCTACTGTTGGTGTATTTTGAATGCTGCATCTCATGAAAGCAGACAAGGGGGGTTCACCTGTATTAATGGATACTTTACAGTATGAGAACACAATATTTGAACTATCAGACTGAAACTATTTCATAGTTGTAGCAAAAAAAAAAAAAGTTGAAGCAGCTGATAAACAGATTGCCAGCTGGCCACAGCAGACATTTACTGATAGGAAAACAGACAATGACATGTACAAAATGTTCAATGTCAGTAAACCAAAAATTAGGGTAATTTGTGGCACACAAGAATGTGAGCATTTCTTGGGTTAAAGGTGTAGTGACAAAGAAGTTTTCCTACAGTAAGAATTCTTTTCTTTTTTATTTTTCATCTAAAATTAAAGTTTTAAAAGTTCAGCTCACAAATCTGCTTGTCACAATAGTTGTAGTGGATATATACTGAAATATCCCATTTTATAGCAATAGAATGAGTACCATATATGCTTAGTTTCAATCTTAGATAACTCAGATTTGTGGCACATTGTATTGAGCAGGTACTAACTAATAAAAATTGTTTTGCTTAGGAAATACTATTTACCAGAAAATCAGGGGAGTTGTTTTGGGGGCCATGATGGCAACCACTTATGCCAATGTAGTCATGGCTTTCTGGGAAAAGAAGTTTCTTGTACAAGAAGAAATGTTTTTAGTAGAACAGATTTTATTGTCATTTTATTGTTGATACATTTTTAATCTGGAAATCTGATAGAGTTTATTCCAATTCTTTCTTTATTTAAAAACAGCACATTATTCTTAGAATTAAGTTATAAATGCGGGATTGACAAGATTACATTTTTCAACATTTTAGTAAGTAAACCAGGAGACAGGAGTAAATTTTCTGCTTTTGTCACCTAAAAGACTTTAAAAACTATTTTTACTTACATTCCAACAGTACACACTTCACTTGGTTAAAGAATTACATTAGTAAGGGGGCAATGTAACAACAGGATGTTTGATTTAGCTTCAACAGATGAGAATAAGGCAGAAGTTATTCTTAATAACAAAAAGTTGTTTTTACGTAGGGGCATTGGAGGGTGGAAGGCAGGATGATGCAGGGTTTTAAAGATGGAAATTGTGAAGCCACCATCATCAGAAATGTGGCAATAATGACAGAATTATGTCTTTGGCTTTTAATATGTATACTGTACGTGCTACATCAAAAGGAACATACTTATGATAATTGGAGAATTTTAAGTGCAAATCAAGAAGTGTATGACTGGGCTAAGAAACAACCATTTTACATATTATGTCAGTAAGGAAGATATGTGTAATAACTGGAAAATTTTAAGTGCAAATCAGGAGGTGTATGACTAGGCTGAGAAATAACCATTTTTCATACCATGTCAATAAGGAAAATATTTGTAATCATTAGAGAATTTCAATTGCAAACCCAGAAGTATATGAGAAGGTTGGGGAACAGCAATTTTTCATTTTCAAGCCAGCCAGAAACATGAAAGAGATGTTTGGATTTACATTAGAGGAAGGCAGGAAGCACAGAAGTTCCAAAACTGGAACATGTAAGTGTCATTTTTGTGATGTGTGTAGGTTTGTCGGTTAAATACCTACTTTTTTATTGTGCAAACAGAGATCTAACTTACAATTCTCACAACTCCTTTTACACGTGCTTCTGAATTTGATGTTTATGTAGCCTTTTGTTCTACCTATGACTCATTTTATGTAGAAAATGACAAGGAAGTTTAGAAACGGCATGTATGAGAATAAGTATCCAACTCAATGCAAGAGTGTGGCAAATGTTCTTTAGAGACATACCATGAGCTGTGGAAATTTTAAAAATTCCTTTATATGGTCCTCAACCATTTTCATAAAGCATTGCTGGAGTGGACAAAGAAGGTGACTTGGACTATAAGAAATTTAAGCAGCAACTCATCTTAGAAGTATACAAACCTTCAGGATTAAACTCTAGTGTCAACTGAATTGTGGTGTTACTTTTAAAAGTTTTCTCAATAGAATATGTGTTAGAAAGAAAAAGAATAATTCTTTTAGTGTTTCATGAAAAACATTAGCATGACGAAATACATTTTCCACTGATTTGAACATAAAGAAATGGGTTTATGACAGGCTTTTAGCATAAATACATTTTAATTTTTTTTTGTTTGTTGACTGTTTTTTTGTCACATGATTTTCATTTGCCATTATATCAGTCTGACAGAGTATCTATGTTGGGTGACAGAAATAGCAAAACCACTTACAAAATGACTGAAGGATTATCTTTTCATTATCTGCTGGGTCTTATAGGTTCATAGGTTCATAAGCAGGTACTAGGCTATAGGCCCAAGGGCCTAATTAAGCCTAGCCAACAAGGTTCTCTGGCTTATGCCACCCAATAAAGTTATTTTCCTGTGCCCCTGTCAAGCAGGCCCACAGAAGTGATCCCCGGGGTGTATTTCCTATTTCCCATCCACTCATTAAGGTTTTTCTTGAAGAGTGCTAATGAGGAACTTTGCTTGACATAGATGGGTAGCTTGTTCCAGAGTATGGGACGTCTTTGTGACAGGAATCTATCCCTCCCTCCAGCATGTCCTGTTTATTGTGGTGACAAGATTTAGGTCCTTAGAGCATGTAGCTCAGAGGGATTGGGACTTCTTTAGGTGTAGCATGTCCAACAGCTCTGGGTTTGACATAGCTTTATATGTTACACAGAGATCACCTCAGAGTAGGCAATATGCTATGGAGTAAAGCTGGAGTTTTTGAAATGGTCAGTGTAGGACATCTGTTTGAGGCCAGTAATCCTCTTTGTGAGGTACTTCTGTGGCCTTTCAGCTGCTGCAGATGTCTTGTAAGGTACATTCCAAAAGGTGCGTTGTACTCTATAATGGGTCTAATGAGTGTCGCGTAGAGAGGAACAATCATAGCTCTCAACCTTCTAGCTCCAAAATGAGGAACACTCACCTTCATAATGTGAAACAAATGGGCAAAATGTGGAACACATACTAATGGCTTACTGACAACTTCAACAAGGAAGGTCATAGGATGGTTAAAATATGCTGGTTTTACTTATAAAGAAGATCCTTTAATGAATTTTCTGATTAACATGGATTTCATTTAAAAAAATTCCTAACACTGAATGTGGGACAAACTCTTTCAATGTGGAACTTTGAGGAACTTCATGGAACATGAACTTTTTAAGACCCCAAATGAGGTACCTTCCTCGTAATGAGGTACACTTGAGAGGTATGGGAACAATGACATCTTTTTTCCTGGATGAAAACCCTTTTGTGATGAGGTGTGCCATGTAGAAGGAATTCCTGACTACTGTGGTGATGTGATTATCAAAGGAGAGACTACTGTCCACCTTGGTCCTAAGGTATCTTATCACACATTCGGCGTTAAGTAGACTGCCACCTATGTGGTAGTTCATGGGTACAGAATTTTCACCAAAGGGGATGACAATGCACTTTTTGGCATTAAGCTTGAGGCCATGGCTCTGACACCAGGCATCTGTCTCAGTCAGGCCCTTCTTTAGGATGTCCACATCATTTGGGGACTCAGCTATGGCTCCTAGTTTGCAGTCATCTGTGAACTTCGTCAGCCAAAGGCCTTCTGTGTTAGCCTGTACTTCAGAGAAGTAGATACCAAACAGGAGAGGTCCCAGGACTGAATCCTGTGGTACTCCACTTGTCACTGGTTTTAAGTCAGATTTGGAGTTTGAAACTTTTACAGTGTGGGTTCTGTCAGTGAGCCAGTTGGCAACCCATCTTGTGATGCAGGGATTTATACCTAGTTTAGTGAGTTTAGCTATAATTCCAGAATGTGGGATGGTGTCGAAAGCCTTGCGAGGTCAAAATAGGCTGTGTGAACCACCTTACCCTCGTCTATGGCTTTGGTGACTGCCTCAAAGAAGTCAATCAGGTTCAGGAGGCATGATCTTCCTTTCACAAACCCGTACTGGGTGGGGGGGTCCAGTGTTTGGAGGATACCAATGTCTTTGTTTATGACTTCCATGATGATACATTCCATGGCCTTACAGACCAGGCTCGTCAGGTTAACAGAGCGATAGTTCCGGGGATCAGTGGTGGCTCCCCCTTTGTGGTGTGAGATAACTGTTGCTGTGTGCCATTCAGTGGGCACAAAGTCTGACATGAGGCTATGATTGAACATGGTTCTTAGGTGGGGAGCCAGTTTGTTCTGAAGTTCATTTAAAACGCAGCCTGGGATGTTGTCTGGTCCCATGGATGTTGTGTTTTTGGCTTTAGAGAGTGCAGCTTTTACCTGCGTAGTTGTGATTACAGGGACTCTGCATTCTTTCTGTATAGATATGGGCCCTTTAGGGGGTGAGAGGGGGGTAAAGTTAGCACTGAACCTATCTGCAGGATGTTGGCAATATCAGTTGGTTCTGTAATTTTCATGCCATTGTGCTGTAATTTAGAGCAGATCTGGGTATTGCCATTGAAATTCTTGACATAGCTATAGAATGCTTTGTGGTTGTCCCTAGAATCATTGGCGATCTTGTTTTCATAGCTAGCTTTGGAGGATCTTATAAGGGATCTCAGCTTCTTACTGAGGCTGATCAGGGAGCTCCTACACTCATGGGATTTTATTTTCTTTTGCAACAGTTTCTTCCTTATGTTGTAGAGTTTGTTTATGGCAGGGGACCACCATATTGGCTTTCCTTAGTTCTGTTTGGGATAGCATGATCCATGCACTCGTGTAAGTGCTTATAGAGTGCATTTGTGTAGGATTCAGCAGTCATAACTGTATTGTCCATCTGCATGAGTGTCATGAAGTTCACCACTTCTGTCTTAAGAAGCATGAAGTTGGCTTTGGAGAAATTTTTTACCGTGGTTTCCTAAATGGGGGGTTGGATGTGGATATCTAGGGTGATTAGCTTATGGTTGGATCTGACCAAAGAGGAGTTGACTTCAGGTGTGGAAAATCGGTCACTCGTGTTGATAATGACTAGGTCTAAGATACTGTTGCCCCTGGCTGGGGTGTGGATAAGTTGATCCAGGGCATTAGAATTTATGAATTCCAGAAAGCATTGAGCGAAGGAGTTGGTATATGAGTAGTTTTCCTAGTTAATGGTGGGGTAGTTGAAATTACCCATTATTAGGGTGTTTGGTTGAACTCTAATATTTTCCAGTATATCAAGAAAAGAGGACCGGGAATCCTAGGGCATGGTGGGGGATCTGTAGCAAGTTACAATTTGGATTACAGTTTTGCCCAGAGTTAGTTGCACTTGGATAACCTTGGATGCATTATGCTGCACAACTATACTGGAGGTTTGGCTATCCCTAATGAATATGGACACACCTCTGCCTTTGGTGTTCAGGTCCAGGTTAGATGGCCAAAAAGTGTGGTATGAGTTATAGACTGGTAATGCAGGGGTGATCTCTGGAGCCTTGAACCAGGTCTCAGTCATTGTACAGATATCGATGTTCTCTATTTTAAGAAGTGGCTCAAGAAAGTGCGTTTTGAGATTTAGAATTCTAGCATTGAGTAGCATTGCCCTCAGTTTCTGCTTGTCTGTTCCTGTTATGGTTGTGAATTTGTCATTTGAATCTTGCCTAAAAAAGGCACTATAGGGACGACAAGAGCCTTAGCCAGTATCCAGAATCCCAGGGGTGACAGGTGCAGGCCATCTCTGGCAAAGTATCGTGGTCTGTCGACCATGTCATCCCAGGCAGAGAGATACTAGATCCCTTTAGAATGACACCAGAAGCTTAGCCAATTGTTGAAGTCAATCATGTTGTCCTTGTACAGCGGTATCATTCTGGGCGATGGCAGTATGCTACTCAGGGCTAGGGTCATACCTGCCTGGGCTACAAGTGAGCTCTTCCATGTCTCTTTTAATGTAGTCCAGGGAGGTACGTCTCAGGTCATTTACACCAACATGGACAATGACAGAGTCATATTTGTACTTGTTGTGGAGTAACCTGAGTGTGTGGGTTATGTGCCAGATCCTGGCACCCGACAGGCAGCTGACAGTAACCTTTTCCTTGTTTAGTCTGGTGAGTGGAACATCAGTGTGCCTGACTATAGAGTCACCTATGACTAGTGTGTTCGGTATGTTGTTTTGCCTTATGGGCTGTGGTTGAGTGGCACACTGAGTCTGTGGGCTATGTGTCATTTGGGTTGTGTTGGGGAGTGAAGGTTGCTTGTGTTTCTGCTTTGGAGGTCTCTGTTGCTTGAGCAGATTATTATTGAGAGCCTCCACAAATCTTTCTGTGTTTATATGTGTGGATTTTGGTGGTGTAGGTTTAGTGCGACTATGTGATGAGTGTGATGTGGTGCAAGTGTTTACCTTCTCCTCTTGACTGTCAAGTTCAGTCTTGGTTGGAGAGAGCTTTACCTCCAGTTTGGCTAGATAAGTGCATCTCTCATAGGCTGTAGTGTTGGGTGGTAGGAGGAGAGTGTTGTCTGTGTACATGAGGTAATTGCTACATTGTCCCAAGATGCACAGATTCATCGGACAAACAGGAGAGAACACTGGAAGCTGACCCTTGGGCATGCCTGAATAAAAAACTATTTTCCTCTAGACAAGTGAGGAAAGTGAGTATAAGAGCTGTTTTCTCTAAGGAAGTGAGGAAAGTAAGTACAAAAACTGTTTTTCCTCTAGATAATGAGGAAGGTTGAGTGCTGTAGTAAATTGTAGCTTATTTAGTGCTTGCACCAAGTTCTGAACAAGTGCTGAGCACGAATAAGCAAATTCAAGTGCTAAAACTGAGACTCTGTATCTGAACTAGACTAGGTACAGCAAAGAAACAAGTGCAAATGCGGGCTTTTAAATCAGGAAGTTGAGAGAGATGGAAAAACTGCCCAAATGGCCAATAACTACATTTTCTGGGCCAGAAACCACTCCTTATGTGGTAGATAAGTTACCTAGTGCTTACCACTCCCACTGATATGCTAGCAGGCTTCCCTCCAACACAGACAGGCTTTGGGGGCTCAGAAGCTTACAAACAGCCCTGGATATAGCAAATCTGTTTCTGGACTAGACTAGTTACAGGACAGGCAGGAAACAAGCATACATTGTTTTGATACAGTTAAGAAGAACACAGGGAGATTCTAGCAAAGTTTTTTTTTTGTAAAGGGAGAGAGGAGAAGCAGAAGATAATTCAAGGTTAGGAAACTAAGTGGGTTGAATTTCTCAAATGTTCTCTCTGTATTAGGTAGAATGAACTAATGACACTAGACTGGGAGGAGTATCCTAGATCAAATTTACAATAGGGGCGGGCAACTGCAAAGCCACCAACTATCACAGCAAGACACCAACAGGGAGGGAGGGTGGAGAACAATACTACAGCTACCAGCCTACACTCCTTTAGACAGTAAACACTACAGAAATGTTTATCACAGCAGAAGAACAGCAGTGAGACACAAAATTAAAGTTTTTAAATAGATAAAGGAGCAAAGAGACTCTACAGAATGCTTTTAACTGCAAACAAATCAGTTATATGATACAGTCCTTGGCAGGAAATCAGGACAAACAAACAGGTGCTTAACAAGTAGAGAAAGTTTCCCGTTAATACCTTTCACACACTGAAACTAGCTAAAAAGCTTTACAAACAGTGTGACAGTAAAAACCTTATTTATCAGGCCCTGTAAGGCAGACAATTTTAGTTTAACCGTGCAGATTAGTTAATAGCAATAAAATACAGTAAAAAGTATGCAGCAGGCAATAAAAAGTGCTATATATAAATTGCTAGAAGCAATAACTAGTAAAAATAAGAAAAAAAAGGATACTTATTGTTATATATCTCAGATCAGAGTTGTAGTCAATGCCCCTCCTCCACTTGGCTCAGTGTGTATAGACAGAAATCCTCTCAAAGTTAGGGCTTAAATACCAGAGGATACAACATTAAACAACTTTTACAAAAAAAGCCCAAAAGAACCAATGAGGACTTACTCAAAGCCCTAGACCATCCAGCCTCCACCAGCCAGCAGCCAATCAAAACAATCCTGCCACGAAGGTAAAGAAAGTCTTTTGCTAATTCAAGATGGCCTGGTCATGTGCTCAGCTCAACCACTGCAAAAACAAACAGACCCAGAGACAGCAAATCTGAACTGGGACAATACTACAGCTACTAGCCTACACTCTTTTAGACAGTAAACACTACAGAAATGTTTATCACACCAGAAGAACAGCAGTGAGCCACAAAATGAAAATTTTTAAACAGATAAAGGAGCAAGGAGACTCTACAGAATGCTTTTAACTGCAAACAAATCAGTTATATGATGCACTCCTTGGCAGGAAATCAGAACAAACAAACAGGTGCTTAACAAGTAAAGAAAATTCCCCATTAATACCGTTCACATGGTGAAACTATTTAAAATGCTTTACAAACAGTGTGACAGTAAAAACCTTATTTATCAGGCCCTGTAAGGCAGATTATTTTAGTTTAATCATGCAGATTAGTTAATAGCAATAAAATACAGTAAAATGTATGCAGTCAGCAATAAAAGTGCTATATATAAATTGCTATAAGCAATAACTAGTAAAAATAAGCAAAAAAATAAAAAAAACAGGATACTTATTGTTATATATCTCAGATAAGATCAGAGTTGTAGTCAATTCTCCTCCTCCACTCAGCTCAGTGTGTATGTCTTCTTCATTTCTGTACCATTTTGGATCTTCAAATTTACCATTTGTGGAACATACAAAGCCATCTGTGCAATACATATAGCCTCTCTTCCAACACCTTTGTGTGCTGTGTCATAATGCTTGAACTTGCCTTATCTAAGTGGAAGGAATTTGCCATCCTTATGCCACCTTTCTAAGCCACTTTTCTTATAACAGCTAGATTATCTGGCATTTGCAGAGCTCAGACAGTGTATCAGACTGTAGTTATTGCATAAGCTTTGCATGTTAATAAAAATTAGTTTTAAGACAAGCAAGCATAACCAGATGCTTTCCTCATACCTCTCAGCTGTTTAGAGTTTCAAAAAATGTCCGTTGCTCATAACATTTGTGTTTTTCTGGCAAATCATTGAGAACTGAAGTCACTAAATAATGCAGACATTTGAGTTTCAGACTTCATTTCTTAAAATGTATTCTGACAGAAAATCTGTTATTCTAGTAAGTTTTTAAGTTTACAAAAGCAATATTTAATGTGTCCCTCTTTTGTTTTTTTTTTCCCTACATTATTCTACCCTTTGTTCAGATATCTTGTGCTAGGAGGTTGAGAGATATGGCCTTCCTACCTGTGTTTCCTGGATCTGAAAGCAGACATATGGGAAGATTCTTCCAGAAAACATTGCCTAGTGTACTACTCCAATAATCAGTACATTAAAAGACCTTAGAAAATGAGTTGAATGTACAAGCAATACTCTAATGGTGAATTAATGTTCTCCAACAGTATATTATTGTACAGGTATTGGCTGGGGAAAAAACAATTCCCCCTCTTCATGGCAACAGATTGAGCCATCACAGAGCAGGGGGCTAAAAGAAAGCAAATGGCTACCATTTTGTTTACATTTGCTAAATACTTCTGTTTAGCAGGTGTAAAATAAAAAGCATATACAAAAAATAAATAACTTGTAACAAACATTACTGCAGCAGCAAGGACTTGTTAGGGGGATAAAGAAAAATTAATCCAGGTGTGTGTGTGTGTGTGTGTGTGTGTGTGTGTGTGTGTGTGTGTGTGTGTGTGTGTGTGTGTGTGTGTGTGTGTGTGTGTGTGTACCTACACTTGCATGGTATGTGTGAGTAAGAAGGTGAGGGGGAAGAGTGTGAGAGAGTGCATAACTCTCAACTTATATGCTCAAGAATTCTGGAGGTGTTGGGGTAGTCACCCATCATTTGGGGTTATTTTCATTTCCTCTACATATTTCTCTGTCACAACATTTTAAAATGTTTAAAGCTACACATTTATACCAGCATCTGAACTGTTTTACAGCTGATGTAATATTTACACAGGATTCATTTCACAAAAATGAAGTCCAAAACATCAAGTCAATCATATGGAGCAAAACAAGCAAAAGCTACTGATAATATAAAACCCCAAAATTGAGCAATACAAAGTGAAACCTGAATTAGTCACCCAGCTGTGTGAACAGTGACTCTAGATGACTGACAATGTGAGTGACACCCTAACCTCATGTAAAAAAAATGTGAAAAGGGATTATGGATGGATGAATAGAAATCATGCAAAATACTGAACAAAAACATCATAGACACCATTTCTGGGGGAGACTATATGACACCCCCCATTTCTCCATAATTACATATCTAACTCCTGAGTTGTACACCCCATGAACTGTGGTATTGACCAGCAGAGCGGTTCATGCTCATGTTTTTAACTGTGTGACACTTTTTCATTTTGATACTTAGATGGTTCATTTCATATATCTTTCAGCTGTTGATTTTTGAACAGCTAGAATTTATTCAAGTTTTAACAAACAGCATATTCACAACAACATAAAACATTCATGTTGATGATTGCATTTATGTTTGTCACTCTGATCAACACTTGGTTACATTTTTACTTTAATCTGAATGATCTGCAACTGTTGCAGTATGTGAACTAGTGATGATTTTTAATGATTTCAGCCCACCTACAGAGGGGTATATCTCCGTAATGGTTTAAGATTTTCTTCAAAGATTTTCATAAAAGGACAACTCTATAATATCTTCAGCTCTCTTTATTGACCTGTCCAAGGCCTTTGACATGGTCATCCACTCTCTCCTCTTAAAAATTCTCGAATCTCTTTCCTTAGAACCTAACGCTGTCCACTGGTTTAGTTCCTATCTCACTAACAGGAAACAGGCTGTCCTCTGGAATAAGGAACTCTCATCTCTTCTCCCAATCTCTCTCGGAGTCCCCCAAGGCTCTATCCTTGGACCCCTTCTTTTCTCCCTCTTTATAAATGACCTACAAGTAGCTATTCCCCAGGCTACTTGTATACAATATGCTGATGATTCCACACTAATCTGCTCTGCTAAATCCATTTCTGAACTTCAAACAAATACTCAAGCTGTATTTTCAAAAGTTGAAACTTGGTTCTTAAATCGTTGCCTACTCCTAAACGCAAAAAAAACCAAACTCTTACTCTTTAAGCCTACGACCAGATCCCCAACTTTAGATTTCACTATCTTATCTAACAATGGAACCATTATAACACCCGACCCTACTACCAAACTGTTAGGTGTCACAATTGACAACAATCTTACCTTTGACTGTCATATCAACAACACTATTAAATGTGTAAATAGGAAACTTGGCTCTCTCTATAGAATTAAGACTTTCTTAACCTCCCCAGCCAAAACTACTCTTGCCCACTCTCATCTCATTTCCACTCTTCTCTACGCTTCTCCCATCTATACTAACCTCAAGAAAAACAATCTTTCCAAACTGTCTACTACCTACAATAACATAGCTAGATTTGTTACTGGGAAGCCTTTCAGAACTCACCACTGTCTGAATCTGCAGCAACTGAACTGGCTTGAACTGTCAAACATGTTACTTCTTTCCCAACTTACATTTGTCCAAAGAGCTTTCTACCAATCTCTTAACACACCTGTACTTTCTAACCTCTTAACCCCATACGCTAATCTAAACTCACTCCGCTCATCTAGCAAACTGCTAGTTACCCTAATCAAATCTAATAACCTAGCTGGTGACTCCTCTTCTCAAACTCCATCGGTAAACACTGGAACCAACTTCCTACCGAACTTACTTCCATTCCAACTACTTTTCTATTTAAACAAAAACTCAGAACATACCTCAAAAGCCACTGGATGTGTCCCTGCTCTAATCCTGACTAAATGTTGTTTCCCCCCTTAACCCTCTTTTCTCTCCCTTCTGCTGTGCCTCCTCATTTCTCCCTTTAGCTTCCCTCCTCCCTACATACCTCTCTCATATTTCTCTCCTCCCTATTGACTATGACTCTTTTCCTATAAACCTGTATTTCCTATCTCTCTCTCTATTGTTGTCTCTCTCTCTTCTCCTTGGTCTTCCTCTTTCTTTACCTGCTGTTAAACTTAAGCAAAAATGTTCAATATGATGTTTTTTTAGATTATCCAGATAGTTAAACTCCTTTCCTTTTGGTAACAATGTACATTTCTCTGCCTTTGGTATTTCAATTTTTTGCTCCTTGTTTTTTACACTATGTAATAATATTCTTTATGATCGCATTTAGATTGTATAGAAATTTTTAACTTCTACCCTTGTTTGGATAACAATATTCCTTGTCTAAGTCCTACCAGTCTGTAATCTGTTGTCTCTATATGTGGAGCTTTTCTCCCCGGGCCTCTACTGAAAATGGAAATATATCCAGCTAGACTAGCCCGGTTAACAAATGTAAAATAAATAAATAAATAAATGTATATATATGCACACACACACACACACACACACACACACACACACACACACACACATATATATATATATATATATATATATATATATATATATATAGAGGTCTATATTACATAGTCGAAGTTCCGTAACTCCAAACACCTAAAGGTCGAACCATTATGTTAGAAGTTACGGAACGTCAACTACATAAAAAAAAATAAAAAACAGCATACAACAAAAGAAATTGTTGTAAGCAGGGGGCAAGCCCCCCTGCAACCCCTATGTAGGGGGCTGTGCCCCCACAACCCCCACTACTTAAATATACCAACTCTGAGATCGCACCACATTGAACATAATGTAAATCTCTGCTTATGCAGATTTCCATTCAAACGCACAAACTTTTACAAATTCAAACTTATGGTGTTACCCATATGTGGTTCGACTACGTGACAGGAACTATATATATATATACATATATATATATATATATATATATATATATATAGATTAAGAACTTGGGCTTCAGACCAGTTGTTTTACATTAGGAAGGTTCGTGGTCTGCACTCTTGTGGGAGGAGAGGCTGGACTCTGCCCTTCCGAGCTGGGAATTTCTGGTTAAAGGCTTATAGTGCCTGCATATTTGGTCTGTTTCTTACTGAAATTGGTACACCTTGTTTGCTATAGCATAAACTAGATCCAGGCCTGCTGAATCTAGCTTTGTTTGATTGCTTGTTGTTTGTTTGCTTGTTATTTCCCTGAAATGCTAATTCCACCTAAAACGTGGCTTTTCAGTGCTTCTGTGGATCCCTAGTGATATCTGCATTGCTTACTGTACTTATTTCCTTGTTTCACTTGAAAGAAAGTTACTGTTTGTCGTTTTTGCATTTAAGTTACCTTTAACACATTTCATTTAAGTTACTTGGCACTTTCTCACTAAGTCAGCACTAAAAAATTAAAAGCACTACACCCTAACAAACTCCCCTTGAGTACCTTGTTCCCCATTGGCCCTTTTTTCAATTATAAAGGAATTCCCAATACTATTCTAGCATGCCCAAAGGTCAGTTGTCAATCTCCTCTCCGGTCCAGCTGGTGAATCTGGGAATCTTGAGGCAATGTTACAACTGCCTCATGTACTCAGACAACCCTCTTCTCCTCCCAACAAATTCCAACACGTGAGGGATGCAACCATATAGCCAAACTGGAGGCTAAGCTCTCTCAACTCAGTACTGGCGTAACCAATCAGGAGGAGAAGGAAACCACACTCACTACAATTCCAGTCTCACATAGACCTACCACGACAGCAAACCAAACACATAAACACACAAAAACATATTCGGAGGCTCTAAATAAAAATCTGCCTAAGCAGCAAAGACCTCCAAAGCAGACACCCAAGCAACCGCTACCCCAAAACAAAACACGTGCAACACATAGCTCACAAAGCCAGTGTGCCAAACAGTCACAGCCCTTAAGGCTAAACAACACACCTGATTTTTTATGTTGAACAGTGTGAATTTGCTGACCAATACTTTGTCATCAAGCTTGCTTTGATCAGGTAAAGTGTTGGTCATGGTTCTCATTAAAGGATGATTATTGCCCTACTGGAGGGTCCACCATATTGTTCTTGGTATGGGTTTAGCATTCCCAGTTATGATAAGTTTATTGATACCACTTCCAGAATGTATTCTGCTACTTGTGGACTATATCTTTGCATTATCAACATTAAATCTGACATGCATCCATAAGTTGATAATTGGTTAAATCTCACTATATCTAAGGCCATAGTTATGACCATTCATAACACAGTTCATAATTCAGTTGCTCTAGTTTTGTCTTCTGGCATTATTTTCATTGATGACAAACTGGAAATTTTTAAAGATGCAAAACTTAAGGGTGATATTTTCTGGTCATCTGTCATTTAAGGAACAGGTTTCTCTTAGTGTCTTCATGTTGTCGTCTGAAGACTATTTACCTTATTAAGCACCATATTCCATCAGTAGATCTTCTGGTAGTGGTACATGTATTTGATTCCTCTAAACCAGACTATTGTAATGCCCTATACCTGGGGCATTCAGATTCAGAACTTGACTGTGTGCAGCTAGTGCAAAACTATGCACCACAGATACTGATTGGGTATTTCACTACTATACTTCTTAGCTAAAAGGCCAAAAAGGGATACCATCATACCATGTCAGTTCTGCAGAATTTGCATTGGTTACCAGACTGGTCACATATCGGGTATAAAGTTCCGGTCTTATTATGTGATATCACCCTTCTCTTACCCTGCAGTCTTACACAAATTGGCTGTTAGAGGTTCCACAAGTCCATATTGATTCCTCAAGCATGTATTTTTTATCTGACTAGGGGATGTACCTTTAATATCCCCTCATTTCTCAAAACAGTGCTTATGAAGCTTGATGCAGATATCAACAATGTGTTTACTATGACCCATTAAGGTTTATGCAAATATTTCCATGAAGGCAGAGACCATCTAATAAAAGAACACCAAAACTTAAAGAACTTTCTTTGGTATTCAACCTGTGCTTCTCTAAGAAGAACTTAATCCAGGATGAAGATATACATATCAGGCAGTCATTTCTGGTTGAGTGATATAGAATGGGTATACCAGAAGTTCCTGACCATTACCATATTAAGAAATTCCTTAAAATGTAGTCCTAAAATATAGTTCTTTGATTTGGAAAATGTTATTTTATTTATTTTGTTAGTATTTTTTTCTTTTATTTTATTTCATTTTTTATTGCTTATGGATGTTTTATCTTTTTGTTTTATTCATGATAGATTTGTTGTATTACTGAGTTATCTAATAATCTCTTTAATAAACTTGAATTTAAATTTGAAAAAAAAATATTTGAAGTTGTGACACCACTGGCTTTTTCTTGTTAACAGTTAATAATCAAGTTGTTGCATCATTTATAAAATGGAGAATACCCACACAGTCCAAGTGGTGCTCAGGATGCACTAATTTAGTAAATGATAGTTAAAGTTTCTTAAGCCCTAACATGAAATAAATCAAGTCTGAGATTGCCTTGACTGATTATTATATTATAAATATATTATTATGATGATTTACCATATCAATATGTGATAACAGGGGTAATAATGCTGGGAAAAGTACCCATATTGAATTTTCAATTTAATCTTCACATGTTGGGACTGTGATTATCTGACTTATGCTGCAAAACTAGTATTTTTCTTTAACAATTATACTTTCACTATTTGCATAGTAATTAAATCATACAAAAGTCTTAACCTGTATAAAATACCATACATTGCAATGTGACTACAAAATATTTCATTGCTATACTTAGACTCATCATAGTATATATAAATGTAAAGCAATATATAAAGTATAACAGCAGATTACACTTTGGGTATTTGTGCTCTGCTACTGTTACTGGCTGTACTGTGTGTGTGTGTGTGTGTGTGTGTGTGTGTGTGTGTGTGTGTGTGTGTGTGTGTGTGTGTGTGTGTGTGTGTGTGTGTGTATGTGTGTGTGTGTGTGTGTTGCTTGGTTGGTTTGAAACAGTAGTTGCTCGCAGGCTTGCATGTTCATCTTTGTTATCTCCTGGACCATAGAAAACTGAAAGGATCCTGCCTGGGGTTCTGAAAGACAGCCCCTTTGCTCTCATGTGATTGCATACCTCTCAACTGTCCCTGATTTTCAGGGATGTCACTGATTTTGACTCAAATTTTAGGTTTGTCCCTCTTAAGCTCTCTTAAAACTGGTGACTGTTGGAGAAAAGGTGGTAAATTGCACTTAATAAATAATGATAAGTGATGAGTCATAGACTTCTTTTAGTTCAGAAAGTGTATATTAATTTGCATTCTCTTATGCTATCCATGACTTGCGTTAATAATGCTAATTTTAAAAGTGTCCCTGATTGTCCCTGGTTCTTTCTGGTTGTCTCCCTGATTCTGTTGAGATTTGTCCCTGATTGGTTGAGAGCTGTAGGTGACTGGTCCAACACACCCACAGCCAGGTGGGGGAGGGGTTCTGAGCTTTGGTAGGCTGCCAGCAATAGGGACACCACTACTAGTTTAAGTAAGAGTCAATATCTAGTTCAGAGAGCATTTATATAGGTTCGGTACAGGTCATATGAGTCTAGTATCAGGAGGTATTGATACTGGCATATCAGATGAGAATATCACTAAACTTTGACCCAATCAGGTGATTTAAAGATGACAATTCTCAGAACAGTGCTTATGAAGTTTGATCCTTATATCAGGAATGTGTTTACTATGACCCTTAAGGTTCATGTAAACGTGTTCATGAAGGCAGAGCTCATCTAATAAAAGCACACCACAATGGAAGAGAACTTTCTTTGGTATACATCCTGTATTTAGCTAAGAAGAATTTAATCCACGATGAAGCTATATGTATCAGATAGTCATTTTTGGTTGAGTGACATAGAATAGGTATACCAGAATAAAGTAATACCACTTAAAACCATTATTGTCCCTAGTTAACAAAAACTAGCAAACACAAAAGACCATAAAGTTGAATGGATTTCTATTCCTACAAAACATGTAACATATTTGCCACTACATCATTCTCAGACTGTGTGTCTGAGATCAACGATAGAAGCAAAAATGTTAAATGCCTTGTTCCACTAACAGAAAACACAGAGGCAATGAAAAAGAAAATTGTTTTTTGACTGCTTTTTCATACTTATCATTAATATCATATGGTTTTGTATAATTATGCCACCTTAAAACAATTTAAGGCAGCTGATATTTACACATCTTTTAAAACAAGACCTCAAAACTGTGCTGCCCCATGTCTTTGACCTGTTAAAAGGCCTGAAATCATAGCTTAAATTTCTTTGATAGATATAGTTGTGTTCAGTTTATTAATCAAGTGATAAATTAACCTATTCAGAGTGAAACCAGTTAGAAAAAGTTCTCTATCTTCTTAGTCAATATGAAAATTCTTAGAAAGATAACTTTATTTATAAGCATTATGAAAAACTGAGATGATATCTTGCAATGAGTAAAGCAAGTTGTTGCTGTTGTGTCTTTCGGCTTTTCCCGGTTAGGGGTTGCCACAGTGGAACACCGGTCCACTAACGATTGGTAGTTGATTTTTACGTGCCGAGTTACCAGCCCTGACACACAACCTTCAACGAAGGTATGCCCATTCACGCATGTCTCCAGGCAGAAGACGCTCTAGCTGAGAATTGAACCGGACAGCGTCTTACTGTGAGGCAACAACGCTACTGCAGCACCACCACTGAGTAAAGCAAATTACCATTGTTTATTTAAAAGTTTAAAGGGAATGGCTGCCCAATCAGCATTTTTATCTCATATTTTGGAAATAGAAGGTGATTGCTTTGAGGATTGAAGTGATTTGAATTTATGCTGTATGGTATTTAAAGAATGAAATTCATAGGGATCAAAGTAACATCAAAATTCAGTATCAATTGAGAAATGTGATTTTCAAGAATAATAAAATAATCCTGTTTGAATTTTTTTTCACGTTTGGTTATTTTACTGATAAGAACACATCTGAGTGCAAATTTATATCCATCCCATCTAATGGCAAATGAAATAATGTTATCTTGATGCTCTGCAAATTTGTGCTTTGCTATCATTTTCTTTAAGTAGCTGTAAATTCAGCCTCCAGTTCAGAGTTATTTCCAATACTGCGTTTATCTTAACTTGTTGACTAAATGAGTATTCACCCAATTGCATTCATATATGTGTGTGTGTGTGTGTGTGTGTGTGTGTGTGTGTGTGTGTGTGTGTGTGTGTGTGTGTGTGTGTGTGTGTGTGTATGTGTGTGTGTGTGTGTGTATCTGGGTATACCTGATAACGCCAACATGCCAAAACACAGACAACGAAATAACCGACACGACAAAACCGAAAAAAAAAGAAAGTTCAATAACACAAAACTTCACGTGCCCGACAAACCACAATCCCGACAATCAACAAAACAAATACCTTTCCCGAAAAACACACACACAACACAAGCACACCAAAAACCTTACAAACCTACGCTAAACCTTACATACACAGCTATCTCTGCACTAACCTTAACCCAAACCCTAACCCTAAGGTCCGTCACTATCGCACACTTGCCTTACCCGCATCCTAACCCTAACTCACTTAACCCGCCCCTAAACCTAAAGTCCATCACTATCACACACTTACCTGACCCGCACCCTACTCTAACGTCCGTCACTATCACACATTTACCTTAACATGTCAGTGTTCTCAGCATCGGAATTCTCAACTATCGGTCTTCTTTGTTGTCGATCTTCCGGTGTCGGTGTTCCCGTCGGTGGCGTTTAGAAATTTTGGCGTTTTCAAGTAGACCTGTGTATCTACATATATATATATATATATATATATATATATATATATATATATATATATATATATATATATATATATATATATATAAATGCGCTACAGAATCCTGAAAGCCCAAAATCCTGAGACCAAAATCCTGAAAGTTCAAAATACTGAAAACTCAGAATAGTTAAAACTCAAAATACTGAAAACACACAGAATGCCAACACTTACTATATTCCAGCACAAGTACATACAAAAACATATTAACCTTCAACTATATGCAGGGAGGCAAAACCCCTGCTACCTAAATATATCAACTCTGAGATTGCACTTCACTACACTAAGTGCAATCTTGGAGTTGATATATTTAAATAGCAGGGGGTGGGGTTCAGGGTGGCTTGCCCCCCTGCTTATACTTTGGGAACAGTAATATAGTTTGTGTTTTATTTGTTTCTGTATGTACTTGTGCTGGACTATAGTAAGTGTTGGTATCCTGTTTGTTTTCAGGATTTTGAGTTTTCAGTATTTTGAACTTTCAGTATTTTGGGCTTCAGGATTTTGGGCTGTCAGGATTCTGCAGCACTCTTATACTTATATATATATATATATATATATATATATATATATATATATACATACATGGGTCTACTTCAAAAGAATGAAACCCATATTACCAAAAACGACATTACCAAGATGACTTCACCGAAACCTGACATTAACAAATAATTACAATGCTGAAAGATTTCACAGGGTAAGTATCCAGTTGGCCATCATCTAACAATGAAACACACCACACTACCTCAAACACACCCAGGTGAGGGGGGGCTACACCCCTCAGTGTGGAGGGCTGCATCCCCCACACACTTCCTAGCTAAATGTCTCAACTCTGGTATTGTACTAGAGTGGGGAAAAGGGCAAAATTCCCCTTGTTGGCCACCTGGATGCTTACCCTGTGAATTTTTTCGGCCTTTTGATAATTTATTAAAGTCAGGTTTCAGTGATTTCATCTCAGTAATGTTGTCTTGGGAATGTCAGTTTTTGCTCTTTTGAAGTAGACCCATATACATACTTCCACAACCTTTTTACCCTTTTCCGCATTTTCCACATGGGGTTGGAGTGTCACTTCAACAGTGAAAATCATCTAGAGCCTAGGTTCACGCTGCTGGGTGGCTAGCCCTGCTGCAGTTGTCCTTCATACCACTCACAAACAGTTTATAATGCCCAATCTACCTACAGCATATCTTTAGAGGGGTTATTTATTTATTTACTTGTAATTTGAGGCATCTGGTGGTAATTCCATTAAGGTTTTGAAGGAAAAGTGTTGGCCGGATTTTGCCACTATAGCAGAGAAAGAGAGAAAGGTAAATGGAAGGATTATCTCATTTAAGCAGCTGAATTGTATAATTTGTGAGACGCTGGTAGGTTTGAAAGATAATTCAAAGGGGTATAAACTGAGGCTTAGTGATATCTTGGAAGGTAATGTAAGATTTATTTGTTGCTTAAAACAAAGATTTCTGAATAGACTATTTTTATAGATGCTATTGGAAATTGAGAAGGCCTATAGACTCTATGAAGCTATGAGCTGTACTGTCTATAACCACTCAAGACATGAATGTTATGCAGAGAGAGACCAGGCTAAGTATGACCACTGGGAAAGTGTTAACAATCCACTTCAGTATTTTTGCCAAGAAAACCCTATTAAAAAGTGATGTGAGACATGTCAGAATGACACCGGAAGATGAGACCCCCAGGTTTGAGTGTGTCCAGCACACTACTGGTGATGAACGGAGTTACCTTTAAACTACAACAAAAAGAAAAAAAAAAAAATCTTGCTTTTTTCCCACTTTCTGAAAGTTAAGAAAGTTCAGTTACAGAT
Source organism: Protopterus annectens (assembly GCF_019279795.1). Taxonomy (NCBI): domain Eukaryota; kingdom Metazoa; phylum Chordata; order Ceratodontiformes; family Protopteridae; genus Protopterus; species Protopterus annectens. The sequence continues at coordinate 432,740,414 of NC_056744.1, read as the reverse complement.
TTGCTGTTCTGAACTGTTTGGAAGTTTCTAGAAGGCCAGTGCTTGCTTGGGCTAAAGGGAAGTCAATGTGTTCACCAGTGGGAGTGGTAAACACTGAACTGTCCCTGGAGGAGTGGTAACTACATAGAAGCTGTAGTTTTATTGGCCATTTTGGGTCAATTCTAAACTCCTTGATCTCTCTCTTAAAACTCTACAACTCTGTTTTTGTGCGGTTTTGCGCACTGAGCAGCGTCGCCTAAACAGGTTTAAACTATTCCAGACATAGCCCCTCGCTGACCCTCTCCTCCTTCCAACAAACTCTAATACATGTGAGAGATGCAGTTACACAGCCAAACTGGAGGCAGAGCTCTCTCAACCCAAGACTGGCACAGTCAGTCAGGAGGAAAAGGTAACCACCCACACCACAAATCCAGTCTCACACAGACCTATTGCATCTGCATACCCAACACATAAACACACAAAAACATACTCGGAGGCTCTAAATAAAAATCTGCCTAAACAGCAAAGACCTCCTAAGCAGATATCCAAGCAACAGCCACCCCTCAACAATACCCACAAATCACATATCTCACAAAATCAGTGTGCCTCGCAGTCACAGCCCATAAGGCCAAACAACACACCAAATACACTTGTTATAGGGGACTCTATTGTCCGGCACACTGACGTCCCACTCACCAGACTGAACAAGGAGAAGGTCACTGTAAGCTGCCTGTCGGGTGCCAGGATCCGCCACATAACACAAGCACTCAGGTCACTCCAAAGCAAGTACAAGTATGACTCCATCATTGTCCATGCTGGTGTGAATGACCTGAGACGTACCTCCCTGGACTACATGAAAAGAGACATAGAGGAGCTCTCTGACCATGTAGCCCAGGCTGGTATGTCCCTGACCTTGAGTAGCATCTTGCCCTCACCAAGAATGATGCCACAGTATAAAGACAAAGTGATCAGTTTCAACAATTGGCTAAAGTATTGGTGTCATTCAAAGGGGATCCAGTGTCTGTCAGCCTGGGATGACATGCGCTACAAGCCACGTTGCTTCGCTAGGGACGGCTTGCATCTGCCACCCTTAGGCTTTCGTATACTGGCCAAGGCTCTTGCCACCCCATAGTGCCTTTTTTAGGCAAGGCTCAAAAGACAAACCCACCTCCATAGACAACCCAAAGATAAAAAAACTAAAGGTAATGCTACTCAATGCCAGAAGTCTAAACCTCAAGATGCATGCACTCGAGACTCTCCTCAGTATGGAGAAAATCGATGTCTGTGCAGTAACAGAAACCTGGTTCAAGGCTCCTGAGAGAACCCCAGCACTACCAGGTTATAAATCATACCATGCTTTTCGGCCCACAAAAGGAGGGGGAGTATCTATATTCATCAAAGATACCTACACCTCCAGGTTAGTGGCACTGTACGAAGCATCGGAAACCATCCATGTGCAACTAACAGCGTGCAAAACTGCCTTTCAGTTTGTAGCCTGCTACAGAACATCCTCCCTATTACAGGAACCCCACTTGGCATTCCTGAGAACACTGGAGAATATGAAGGTCTCTCCAAACACTATGTTATTGGGTGACTTCAACTACCCAAAAATTGACTGGGAAAACTACTCAAGCCCAAACACCCTCGCCCAATGGTTCCTTGAATTTATAAACTCTAACGCAATGGAACAACTGGTCACCACTCCCACAAGAGGGAACAACATACTGGACCTGGTCATCATCAAAAAGGGCACTCTATGTTCCACACCAGAGGTAAACCTCTCATTGGTAAGATCAGACCATAAACAAATTTCCCTAGACATCCATATCCCATCCCCACCCCCAGCCAAGGAAATCCCTGTAAAGAATTTCTCCAAAGCCAACTTTGCACTTCTCAAGACTGAGGTGAAATCCTTCAAAGCCCCTGGGCCAGAGGATAATGCAGCCCAATCTGCAGAATCCTTTACAAATGCATTCTATGAGCACCTGCATGAATGCATGGATCGTGCTATCCCAAATAAAACCAAGACTCACTTCTCCAAAAACAGGAGACTGGTCTGGTGGACCTCGGCCATAAATAAGCTATACAACAGAAAGAGGAAGCTACTACATGACAGAGCAAAATCCCAAAAAGGGAAGGCATCTCTGATCAGTATTAGCAAGAAACTTCGATCCCTCATAAAATCATCAAATTTCGAAAGAAAAATTGCCCTAGACACTAAAGATAATCACAAGGCCTTCTTTAGTTATGTCAGAAACATGGGCGGAAACTCCCAGATATGCTCTGAATTGTTGCATAATGGTACAAAATATACCAAACCTACAGACATAGCCAACATCCTGGCAAACAGATTCAGCGCAAACTTCTCCCCCTTCCCCCCCCAAAGGAGCAAACGCCTATCCCAACTGAATGTAACCTCCCTGACATCACAGATGCACAGGTGAAAGCTGCCCTCTCCAAAGCAAAAAACACAGCATCTATGGGACTGGAAGGTGTCCCAGGCTGTGTCTTACACGAGCTCCAAGAAGAACTGAACCCTCACATTAAGTCACTGTTCAAACTTAGCCTTACTACAGGATATGTACCCAAAGAATGGCGTACAGCTACAGTGGTCCCACTCCACAAAGGTGGTGCCACAATGGACCCCGGAAACTATTGCCCCATAAGCCTGACTAGACTGGTCTGTAAAGCTATGGAGCGTATTATCATGGAACTCATAAACAAAGACATTGGGAGCCTCCAGACACTGGACCCTACCCAATTTGGCTTTGTTAAGGGCAGATCTTGCCTCTTAAACCTAGATGACTTCTTTGAAACAGTTACCAAAGCCATAGATGAGGGCAAGGTAGTCCACACAGCCTACCTGGATCTTGCAAAAGCCTTCGACACAATACCCCACTCGGGCATTATAAATAAGCTTACCAGCTTAAATATCAACCCCTATATCACAAGATGGGTTGCAAACTGGCTCAGAGATAGAACCCACATGGTCAGAATCACAGGTGCCATGTCCAAATCCAAACCAGTTACAAGTGGCATCCCACAGGGCTCAGTTCTGGGACCTCTCTTGTTCGGTATATACTTTTCTGAGGTTCAGGCTAACACGGGGGGATTATGGCTGACAAAGTTCGCAGATGACTGCAAACTGGGGGCCATAATAGAATCTCCAGCTGACACAAGCATCCTCCAAAACGGTCTCACAGAGACGAATGCTTGGTGCCAGAACCACGGCCTCAAGCTAAATGCTAAAAAGTGCATAGTCATCCCCTTTGGGAAAAACAAGGTGCCCACAAATTACCACATAGGTGGTAATCCATTAAGTATGGAAGAAGTAATTAGAGATTTGGGGACCAACGTAGATAGTAATCTCTCCTTTGATAATCACGTTGCCAAAGTGGTTAGAAAGACCTTCTATATAGCCCACTTTATCACGAAAGGGTTTGCATCTAGATCAAGAGAGGTCATTGTGCCCCTCTACTCATCACTCATCAGGCCCATAATTGAATACAATGCCCCTTTTGGGATGTACCTTACCTGACACCTGCAACAACTGGAGAGACCCCAAAAGTACCTCACCAAGAGGATCATGGGCTACAAACAGATGTCCTATGCAGCTCGACTAAAGAAACTCCAGCTCTACTCAGTTGCTTACTGCCTACTCAGAGGCGATCTATGCCTGACGTACAAAGCCATGTCAAACCCAGAATTAGTGGACATGCTCCACCTCAAAAAATCCAAGTCCCTTAGAGCTACATGCTCCAGGGACCTAAACCTCAGCACAAAAATAAATAGGACATGCTGGAGGGACAGATTCATTTCCCAGAGGCTCCCCTTACTATGGAATAGAATCCCAGTTCATGTTAGACATAGCCCCTCGCTGACCCTCTTCAAGCAAAATTTGGACGCGTGGATGGGAAATCGCAAATTCACCCCTGGGATCTCTTCTGTGTCCCTGCTAGACAGATGCACAGTAAACTAATCTTAAAAGGGTACCTTCTGTGACCTACTTTACAGAGGCATAGTAGGTTAATCTAATAGGGAGGCGGAAGCCAAATACACTCTGGCTAGGCTTATAAATGTCCTAGGGCAGATAGCCTAGTATCTACCTATGAACCTATGAACCTATAAGAAGCAGTAAACATTATAGCACAGATGTATGAAAGCTGAAAGGCTGTCCATGTTTTCAGGTGCTCAAAGATAAATGGAAAATCCAGTACAGAAAAGAGCCATATACCACTAGAACTTAGAATGTAGGACCTATGGATCAAGATAAAATTAGGGAAGAGATGATAAGGATAAATATTGACCTCTTGGAACTAAAATGGACTGGAATGAGTCATTTTGCATCAGATAGTCCTCAGATTTTCTAATGTGGACTGCAGAAGAAATGGAGTAGCCCTCATAGTTAATATATGGTGTCTGAATCAGTGCTTAATGACAGAATGATCTCAATCAGACCCGAAGGCAAGATATCCGGCATTATAATTCTGTAAGTCCAACTACAGATGGGAAAGAAGAGGAAAGCATCAGATTTTATAAGGATCTAAAGGATCTTCTGCAAATAACAGCAAAAAATATATTATATTCATCATAGGTGAATGGAATTCTAAAGCTGATAGTCACCATACAAATGGAAGGAGTGTGTTTGGCCTTGGAGTACAAAATGAACAGGGACATAAACTAGAAGAATTCTACCAAGATAACTCACTGATTGCAGCAAACACGTTCTTTCGACAACTGAAGAGACAACATTACACATGCATATCATCAGAGGTCAAAATGGAAATTACATTGAATAATATACAGTCAAAGGCAAAAGATTTCTGCACAGTCAGCAAAAACAAGACCTGGAGCTGACTAAGGTCAAGGCTATAAATTTCTTATTATAAAGTTTAGAATTAAATTAAACAAGAAAAGTCTTCAGGACAATTAATATAATCTCAACAATATTGTAAATGAAGATTTGTAAGATATGAACTGGTGGATAAAGTGCCTTCAGAATAAAAGACAAATGTTAATGATTGTCCAGAAGGTGCTAACAAAGAAATTGTCAGAAAAAAGATCAAGAATGCTAATGGTTGTCTTTGGAGGCTTTAGAAGTGACTGAAGAAAGAAGAATAAGAGTAAAAGGCAATGTAGAGAGGGAAAATATATCTAACCAAATGCAGAATATCATTGACTAGCAAGAACAGATAAGGAGACATGTTTAAATGAGCAGTGGAAAGAAATGGAAGATGGTGACAGAATGGGAAAGACAAGCAATGCTTTCAAGAAGCTTTCAAGAAGACTGACAATATTAAGAGAGAGCTCCATGCAACTGTGGCTGATAAAAGATAAAGATGGGAGGGACCTAACAGAAGCAGCAGATATTAAGAGGAGGTAGTAGGTATGCAGAAACGGACAATATAGGAAGGACACTAACATCACTGGTACATATGATGGTATGTTCTCTGGCCTCACATACTAGAGAGTGAAGTTAAATAGACACTGGAAAGTTTTGATAATAAGACTACCAGAGGTAATGATATAGTAGATGAATTGTTTGTGAAATGATGTTTCAATGTTGAATTATCCAGCAAATTTAGAAAACATAAGGCCAGCCACTGGATTATAAAAAGTCAGTCAATATTGCAGTCCTATAGATGGACAACGTTAAACACCAGTCAAATTATAAAACAATTGCACCTGATTTTGCATACTAGCAAAGTAATTTTCTAGATTATGCATAGTAGCCTCCAACAATATATGAACTAAGATGGAAAAGGGGCAAAAAGCACCAGATATCAAAATGCCACCATCAGAAGGTAATACAGAAAGCAAAGTAGTACTAAAAAACTTCTACATTACAGTCTACTTTAAATTATTTGACTATTTTGACCATTAGAAACTGTGGTAATTACTTAGAGAATTGGAGAAGTCTCTATGCAAAACAAAAATCAAAAAAAAAAAAAAAAAAACAGGTACAACAAAAATGTGGAATAAGTGACTAGTTTAAGACTGGGAATGGAGTGACACAAGTCTATATATTGTTACACTGTTGTTACACTACTTAATCTGAATCTTTAATTAAAATGTTGGGATAGATGCATCAAATGCTATATTCATAACCACTGGAAGGAATATTAATAATATCAGGTAAATGATATATCCCTCATGGTTTAAAGTGGGAAAAAAATTATGAGCCTGTTGATGAACTTGAAAATAAAAATCACAACATCTTGCTTGCTGTTCAACAATAAAATTAAAATAAAATGTTATAATCAAGTCTTATTAATTCTTTGAAAATAAATGGTGAAGAAATAGAGGCATAAGCAGATTTTTGTTAACTGGTCCTAAAAATAACTGCAGATGGTGACTGCAGCCATAAAATCAGAATTTGTTTCTTGAAAGGAAAGCGAAAGCAAATATGGATAAGATAGATTTTAAACAACAAAGAAAATGCATTTTCAACAAAGATCCATACAATCTAAGCTGTACTTTTCTCAGTAATAACATATATCTGAGAGTGCTGGACTATAATTAAGGCTGTGCACTGGAAAAATGATGTATTAGAAAAAAAAAGCATAATTCTATGGATTGCAAGAAGATCAAATCATAAGGAAATAAACCTATCGTGTTAAATGTAGGGTCTGATAGTAAAACTAAAATTCAAATATTTGAGCCACATAATGTGAAGACAAAATTAACTAAAGAAGGCACTGATATTGGGGAAAACTGAAGGCAAAAGAAGTTGGAGTGGTGAAGGCTAAGATGGATAGGGAGCATTATTGAAAACTGAACACAAATGTGCAATGACTTAAAGAGAAAAACAGGCCTGATATGCTAAAGTCCTTGAAATCATGAAGAGTCAGAATCGACTAACTGTCTAAACAACAGCAACACAGGCCATGTTTTTCCTTACAGAAGAACTTGCTTGGATTGAGAAATCCTTTAAAGCAAATTTCTGTAAAAATTACATTCTATGTTTCTTGTAAAAATACATCAGATTTATTGGTTCAATGAGATCTAAAAAGTCCCCTCTTTTTATCACCCTTTAGACCATAATAAAAGTCTTTCGGCTTTTCCTGGTTAGGGGTTGTCACAGCGGGATTTTTACAGTGCCGAGTTGCCAGCCCAATGACCAACCTTAAAAGAAGGCATGCCCATTCACGCTCGCACCTACCTGCATGTCTTTAGCATTACTCGACTGCAGGGAGGACATGCATACTCCACACAGAAGGTGCTCCAGACGAGAACTGAACAGGAGATGTGTAGCAATATATCTGCTAATACTGCCATTTGCATTTTAATACAATTATCACTTTAAAACACTCTGTGAAGCATATAATAAATAATATACACATTATACTGTTTACTCATACATGTTCTTAAATAATAAAAGACTGTATATTTTGATAACTTGCAAAACACAACATCAGAAGCAATTGAACATTTAAACTATTCAACAAAAAGAAACTCACTAACCCTAAGATGGAATCCCATCCCAGTCTGATTAGACATTCCTATGCAAACTACCTATTAACCTAACCCAAAGATTTCTGACTACATGCATTTTAAAATATCTCAATATTGATGCTCTACAGAGAAACAGAAAGGAGACTGCATCAAATATAAGAAAAAAAAACATTAAGCTTCCTTTCATATCTTACAATTGATCATTATACTTTAATTTAAATGTTAAATATTAAAACTAGAATTCTAATAAAGACAAAATCTGAGAAGAAAGGGAAAAGCTTCCATAAAATATTCCATTCTCATTTATAAAATGTATGCATGTAATTTTATTACTAAATACATTTGCCCCTCACAATAGGCCTTTATTTGAAATTATGGCATTCCATCATGAAAAATGGCAAGTACAAAGCCCAGATCTGTGACACAGAAGGCTAAAATCCTGATTATGACCTAGCAGACCCAAATTCAAGTAGTGGATTGGATGATAGAAAAGTAGTGGTATGATGATAGGAGAGGCATAACCAATCCAGTGGATAGATCTTGATGGATCCTGAAAAGTGAGCATGGATGCCAGAATGGAGGCAATGGAGCATTACTCAAAGCAGGTTATTGGTGAAGGAAGAATGTAGGCATGGTCAATCAGGCTTGCAACAGCAGTCCATGCAATAAGAGTATATGAAAGCATACATGCTCCTGCAGAGGGCCATTGGCATATCCCAGTGGGATGGGATGCAGGCTTTCATGGCACCACTTGGGGCAGAGAATATGCAACCTCTCCTAGTGGCTTTCTGAGTGATAGCTGTACCTCAGCTAGCTATCACCCAACAGAGTAATGGATAAGCTAGTGTGGCTCTTGCCCCAAAGGGGAGTGAAAGGGCATCCAAGATCTCACCATGGTATGTGACAGGTGGGCTGTCAAGGCAGCAGTCTGATGACTGGAATGTCTAAGTATATAAAGGAGATATAAAAAAAAAAAATATATATATATATATATATATATATATATATATATATATATATATATATATATATATATAATATATAAAATATGTACTTTATTGAGTTTCTGCTCCTTGTGTTCTATTCCTTTTCTCAGTAATTCTAGCTTATCCAAATAAATATAATGACTAATGCCAATAAAGAATTTCAAATGTATAATACAGAGGAATAAAAATTCAATATTAATAATGCTCATCTCTCACAGTGTATTTGTATTATGATGTATGTAGATGTAATAACCATGCAATAAGAAAACTTGCCTTTTTAAAAGTTCTTTTCTTTTTCATTATTTCTATTTCAGTATTACTTTCTGACTACTATTTATTTATTTCTTGACATCTGATTAGCAGAAAAGTCCAACTAGATAAGTTCCCATTTTCAGCACAGAGCCAGTGAGAAAAGCTCCAAAGTATTACAAAAACAGTTTAAGAACAATAATTTTACAATATTCAAAAATAATCCAATAAAAATGTGCAGTTTAAATGATTAAATCAAATTATAAAAGCACTGGTTAAGAATGGATACAGCTTATATGATACTGATTTAATATTTAGATACATTTTAGTAAGTTTAGTGAAATTAAAGTTGATTTAATATAATATAAACAAAAATTGCAATATGACATGGGAGAAAAAAATAGGGTTGTACCATATTTACAGACAGAGTCAGGGGAGGAAAATTGGTTGAAGTAAGGCAGAAGCATAGCTAGGGCAGGACAAAGGGGTAACTGCCCAGGTGCAACATGTTAGGGGTTATCGGCTAATCCCGATCCCTCTTTGCATTTGCAGTCAAACCTGAGGACTGCAGCACTCTCTATGAGGTCTAAAGCGTACCACTTGCTATATTATAGCAATCAGTTTGCTACAATTTAAAAGTTATAAGACCTTTCTTAAAAAAGAAATCTAAGTGCTTTAGAGCTCCATGCAGAGTTTAAACTGTAACAACTGCCTAGTACATTATTGTAAGCAGTTTGCTACAATTTAAAATAAAAAAAAAAAGTCTTGTTTTTCTTTTTCTTTTTGTTTTTTTTTTTGTTTTTTTACCATGACAAATGTGAGGAAGAAGGAAGGCTAAGGCAGGCTGCAAAAACTGAACATGATTGGCATCTGGGGCAGGAGGGAGGGGGCATGTATCTGACCCAGTGCACACTTGTTTTTCAGTTGAAGAGCTGTGGGGGTGATAGGTATTGGATCATGACTGGTAGATATACTGCAGTATTCTTGCAGAAGTCTTTTTTTTCACTCAATCAGCTGAGCGGGTGGGTTGCAGCATTATGGACAAACACAGAATGCTAGTTGAGTTAGCTATGCCTTTGAAGTAAGGAAGTGAGTGAAGAAGGGGGAGTATGGAGGTGTAAGGTATGAATAGGTACTTGCTCATGTTTAGGGATATATTTTATCCTGCCTGGGGTTGAGTAAGAAACGTTGCCCAGTTTTTGGCTAGTAAGTCTTTCAGAAAGGTTTTAAAGGACTGACGGAGTGGTATTGACCTGATGGATACAGGTAAGGAGTTCCAGGCCTTAGCAACATGATACGAGTAAAGACCACACTCAGCTGATTTGATAGGTTTGTGGATAGAGAGGAGATTTTGGTCATTGGGTCATAACATTCGACTGGAATACAGTTGTGTAGAATGGTATATAGCATGGACAAGCAGATGGATGCTGAATAATTTTATAGGTAGTGAGAAGCTGTGTATATGTTAGTCGATGGGATAGTTCTAAATAAGTTAGACATTTTAATGCTATACAGTGGTGGGTTTGAAAGGGTTATTTCCTGAAAATTTAGCCCCATTATTATTGCATTGTTCAAGTTTTGATTTTTGTGATACCTGGAAGTTAGTAAGGATGGAAGCACCATAAAGTAGTAAGGGGAGGAGGTAAGTAGAGGAAAGTGTAGTTTTAGTTGTGTTTGTGAGAAAGTTTTTGCCTCTGTAAAGCATCCCTAGTTTTTGGTGATTTTTTTATGCAATTTTGTATACGCAGGTCACATTTAAGATTATTATCCACTATCATCCCAAATAATTTTCTATGAGAAGTGACTACAATGGTTGTATTATTAAGAGATAGGATTTTAAATTTGGGGGAAAAAAAGAAGTAGTTTCTTTTTTGGGAGGGCATATTTCAGTGGGTGTTGAAGCTTCCTGAGTATTTTTTTTGAGATTTGCCATGTTGTCTGATGTGCATATGGTACTGGGGTCATCTGTGTATTGTATTAGGGAGACCTGTTGTATGGATGTGTGGAGAGTGTTGGTGAGAAGATTGTATATTCTGGTACACCAGTGGTGACTGGGAGGTATGCAGAGAGGGTGGAGTGCCATTTTACTCACTGATAGCTATTGGAAACGTAACTTTTGAATCTTGGAAGGGTGGGCTGAGATAGACCTACTAAGAATATCTGAAGTAGAAGTTTGCAGGGACAAACTGTGTTGAAGGCTTTAGACAAGTGTAGAAATAAGGAAGAGACTAGTTTGCCATTATCTCTAGCTTTACTGACATTATCTATAAAGGTTAAAAGTGCAGTATTAGCACTATTGGAAGGATGGAAGAAGTGTTGTGTGCAGACGATAGTGTAGCAATTGTTTTTGAATACATTTTTCAAGTATTTTGCAAAGGGGGTATAAAACTGTTACAGGTCTAAAGTTAGTGATGTCTGTTGAATTTCCACCTTTGTGCAGAAAGATAATGCGTGACTGGTTCCAGAGAGAGGGAAGTTGGGAATCCTGGACTGACCTATTTATAAAGGCTGAGACAGGACAGGCAATACTACTGGCTGCTGTTTTAGGGTACTCAGTTAGAAGGTCATCAGTTAAAGGAGAACATGGTTGAGTTCATTTAAGAGTACTTTTATGTAGTATTTGAGCATAGGTTTGAAGGTGAAAGTGGATGAGGTGATGAAGCTGTAGGACAGGGTTAGGATTAGATGCTTGGGAATAATTGGTTAGGAACACAATATTGTCTATGAAATAATAGTTGAATTCTGTTGCAGTTTTGAGAGTTGAGTTTTTGACAGAGGGGTTAGGGTTGACACATTTTGTCGAGATGCAAGATTTTTTTAATGGATGATAAGACTTTTTTGCGGTTGTGTTTGCTATTGTTCTGAAAGTTGTTATAGTACAGTTTATTGTCTTCATTTATTTGCTTTTAAGTATGGTTAGAGAGCATTCTGAAGTTTTCAAGATATTGTAATGTTTTTATGTTTGTAATGATATTAACATCATCTAGTGGTCGTTTTTCATGTGGAATTGTTTCATGCTAATTATATTCTAGTTGTGATTGGTAATTTTTAATTACTATAAGTATATATGGACCAAATGTTTGTTAGTGATTTAGGTCTGATGAAGTGGTGTATCCACACCACGAAAGCGCTCACCAAATAAATTTACTTGAATTTTATTCAAATACTCGAGCCATTGGGTGGTCTTTTGGATGTTTTTGGGGACATTGTTCTTTTTTCTTATATCAAATGACCTCATTCTACTGACTACGACTTTATTTTGTGTTTGGATATTCCTTTTTTTTACGGTTGTGTTTGCTATAGTTCTGAAAGTTGTTATAGTACAGTTTATTGTCTTCATTTATTTGCTTTTCAGTATGGTTAGAGAGTATTCTGAAGTTTTCAAGATATTGTAATGTTTTATATTTTTGTTATTCCTTCCATGATTTTTCTCTATCCTGCATCAGCATTCTAGTCTTTTTGGATAGCCAAATTGCATTATTTGTTTTTGGTCTGTTTCTTCTAGGGGTGAAGGTTATTTGGGAAATTTGGGAAAGTTGTATTGAATTAATTTACAGCATTATCTAGGGGAGGGGTGATTTTCAGGATATTCCACTTAACAGTTAAAAGAATAGTAATTACTATTTCTGGGTTAAACTTGGACAGGTTGCATGTTGTTTTTTAAATGTGCTGTTTAAGTGGATGCGTTAGAGGTCTGGTTGTAGAGATTGGGAGATAATCACAGAGAGAGTCTGACACTTTACCTGTGGTTGTGAATTTGCTAGGGGCTGATTCTAGTATCCCATCTAATAAGGATTTTGATATATTGCTGCAATGTGTGAGGCTAGTAATTGGTTGTGGGGTGCTGTATAAGTTCATTATAGATATAGGGGAGTTTCAGGTTATGTCCAACCAATTGTTATTAACATCATCTAGTGGTAGTTTTTCATGTGGAATTGTTATGGATGTCCAGTGTAGGATATCTTCCAGCATAGCTGTATTGTCAACAGAAGGAATGTAAAGGACAGTAATATATATTTGTTTATAGTTATTTATTTTCAGAAAAGTAATAAGAAGCTCTGCTGAACTGAATTTTGGTATTGGTTTGTTATAAGGAGAAATGCGGTGGTTGTTGGGAAATATTAGAGCAAAACCATCACCCTTCTTTTTATACCTTCTTATAATATCTGAACCAGTAATTGGAATTATTTTACTTCGCTGATAATTCCGAAACTTGACAGTAATGATAAACTTTAGGTATCAGATAAGATATACTTAAACCTTAGATGTTCTAAAATATACAGAACTGCTATTACACTTTGTATAGGAATGTTTTTAAAAGTTACTTACTGTGATAAATTAAATAAAACTAATTTTTTCACTTAGACTTACATATTGACCACTATCATTGTTCTTACTGTAATTTATATTCCTTCTCTTCTTCTTTAATTTTCAATAATATCCATTTTGTGCTAAAGTTAAAAAAAACAATATTTTTAGAACAATGCAATGTGTTACTTAAGAAGTCTTCCTAATTAAAAAGCATTACACTTTAGCAGGCAAAATTATAAGCAAATAATTTGTTATGGTTATTTAAAACTAATAATGAATATAGAAAGTAAGTTAGTCTGTTTAGCAAAGAAAATACCTATTTCTATTAAAAAGGAACATTTACATTGAATCTGCTTTTTTCATTCCATATAACAGCAGGTAATACAAATCAAGTGTGTGTGTGTGTGTGTGTGTGTGTGTGTGTGTGTGTGTGTGTGTGTGTGTGTGTGTGTGTACAGCTCAAATGTGTAATTAACTACTATGATTATAGTTTGATCTAACAATTTGATAAAGTAGCATTAATGGAAGAAGACCTAAACAGTATGAACTATACAACTGAAATGTATCCTATAGTAGTAAATGTTTGTAACTACCTACTCTATTCAAGTCTCATTTCTATTACACAAATGCACTTGTTTGTCTCAACTATAAGATACTAATTACCTGCAATTTTTTAAATTTAATTAAAACATAACAGTTCCCCATAAAGCAAAACAATCTGAGATTGATTCACATTGTAAGTAGACAGTTACTGTCTGTTAATCCCACACAGCAGCCAAAACAAACAAACAAAAATACATGTCTAGGCATTCTACTAAATTAAACTCATTGGTATTGCTGCCTTTATTAAATAGCAGCAATAGTTTGTATATTATAAATATAAAACACCAACTGTAAAAAGAGAAACTGCATATTTTAACTTAAACAGTATTAGAGATTTGCAACAATAAACAGAGTTAAGTATAAATTCCTGTAGTAAGTACACATAAACTGTTTTCTTTGCTTTTGCTGTTGTAAGCATTCATCTTATTACTACTAAAGCACTAGCTCAAACTGAAAAGCAAGCACTTTCCCACACAGCAGAAACAATGTCAGTCTTAAAAGAATGCAAATGCACAGGAAGCAAGGCCTTATCTAAATTTGTATCATATTATCAATTTACTAGTAAGAACAGCTTTGTGTTTCCCAAAATGTTGTTAACTATGAAAAAAAAATGTTTTCTTCTATAAGGAAATAAAATAATATTTCTAATATTTAAAACAAATTAACTACTATTCATGCAATCAAAGAACAACAACTGACTACTAATTTCACTACATCAAGAAAAATAAGCACCACTACATTTTCTTGCACTACAATAGTGTCTCTTCGCAGTAGTGGGGTTCACCAAGAGAAGATCTTCCAGTTATTGTGTAATCTCCATACTTCATTTTGTGACAGTGAAGGCATTCCTTCAAATTAATATCAAAGTATGCAAACAACGTTCATAATCACTACATATAATACCTAAAAACTATACTGTGTATACCTCTCAACTGTCGAGCTTTTCACAGAATGTCCAGATTTTTGTCACTAAATAATGACATGCATTTGAGTCTCAGAGTTCATATCTTCCAAAAGAGTCACACTAATACAAATCCTGTTATTCTAGTAACTTTCTAAGTTAATAAGAGCAATATTTAAAATTTGACTCTGTTTTGGAGCCCCCCCCCTCACCATTATTTTAAACTTTGTCCAGATTTCTTGTGCTAAGAGGCTGAGATGTATGGTATCGCATGCTTAAAAGCATGATTTCTTATGTTGAGAAATTCAGCAGAGCTCAGAGACATAGTTAATACTTCAAAGTGCAGCTCCACCATTTGCAGTTATGCAATAATAAAAGCCACAGTGTTTTGGTTTGCTTCCTGCAAAGAACTAGCGTGCATCAATTTCTTGCATAAACCCAATATTTAGCTATAAAAAGCAATACCTTTTATAGGAAATTAGCTGTCACAAATAAAAAGCTTACATGTTTAGGTTTACTTTTAACTTCCTTATTTGTGTTATATTCAGGTGTTCCCACTACACTACACTATGACTCAGCTGTAGGCAGTCAGGTGGAACATCAGAGGTAAGCACAAAGTGTCTATGAAGTCAGAAAGTTGGCTCCCTATGAAATGTTAGGACTCGCCTTGCCAAGTCCTCAAACACAGAAAAAAAGACCAAAAATAGAGGAGAAGAGTGGATATTGTACATCATGCTTGTCTTTTAAACTTTTTTTTTTTTCAGAAGAGCAAACTACTGCACCCCTCAATGTGGTGGATAACCCCCCAAATTCCTGAACTTATATATTCCACCTCCAAGATCACCATATCTTGGAGAAAAATACAGTATTCCAAGAAATTGTAATCTCAGACTTAATGCATGTAAGTATGGATTTTCAGGCATTCAGTCTCCACATTGTGAGTCCCAACAGTTTAAAGTGCCACCAAGAAAGTCACTTGAGCCATGGAGACCAGAAAAGAGTAAAATGTACCTTTTATTTTGTGCTAATATACTCCACATGGCTCACATAAACAATCTCCATTAAAATAGCAACATGGTTCTTTTTACTTTTGAATTTTAATATAAAAAGGAAAAAAAAAGAACTCATAAATGAATTTACTATTTGACAGTAATGAAATGTGTTTTACCCTAATAAGAATTAATAGTCTGGCTTTACTTAATAGTGTGAAGATCAATGACCAGCTATTTAGGGATATCTTTTAACAAGGTTTCAAAAATAGAATACTTCTTGTTGTCTTTAACAAACCTATTACTTTTTTCACCTTAGAAGGAGACATACAATAGTTTACAAGACATCAAATGAAACATTTTATTGTCTGAAGGTCTTTAAGACTTTCTCTCTAGTGCTTTACTTATCCTTTTATTTTTTTGGTTAAACAATTTTCTACTTTGTTTCAGCTTGCCTCTTGTGTAATGAAATGTTCTATTCTACATGTTCACAGTCAGTTATCACATTGTTATTTTGTACATGAGAACCACTTACTCCAGTATGTTGAAGAACCCTCCTTCATTTGTGAAAAATTAATATTTTGAGGGGTTTTATCAGGGATCACCAAGTTGATACCCATTTTATTCTGTGGCTTTGAC
Organism: Protopterus annectens; assembly: GCF_019279795.1. Taxonomy (NCBI): domain Eukaryota; kingdom Metazoa; phylum Chordata; order Ceratodontiformes; family Protopteridae; genus Protopterus; species Protopterus annectens. The sequence goes on along the minus strand of NC_056744.1, from coordinate 432,724,302 downwards.
CAAACAGTTTGCTTGTTCCCAAGATAAAACATAAATTTAACAATTATAGATTTGGGAGACCCAGCATTATGCACTACCAAAGACCTGAGCACTGTTTCTCTCACAAAGGAAAACCTCTCTTGTGAATGTAAACTTTCTGGAAGGCAGTTTGGATAAGAAATACATCATATTACTGTTTTCGATTTTCTCAGATATTTCGTAACTTATTAAGTTGGTCCCATTTCTAGGTGAAGTGATACGTACCCATTTATATATATATATATATATATATATATATATATATATGTGTGTGTGTGTGTGTGTGTGTGAGTGAGTGTGTGTGTGTGTGTGTGTGTGTGTGTGTGTGTGTGTGTGTGTGTGTGTGTGTGTGTGTGTGTGTGTGTGTGTGTGTATGTGTGTGTGTGTGTGTGTTATATATATATATATATATATATATATATATATATATATATATATATATATATATTTTTTTTTTTTTTTTAATATATATTTATATTAACAAGTATGCACCTAAAACTGTGATGCATTTTAAGTTGGGGCAATGATTTATTTTTACTTGTAAATATTTGAATTCAGCACTAGTTATCACAGTATCCAGCTTTCTAGTACAAGTAGACAGGAACAAGACCGATAAACAAAGTAGCACCATTTCTTGTAAAGTTACTAGAACATCTACTTTTAGACTGTATTGGTCACAATATATGACAAATTTAAGTTTTAGTTCCATATAATTTCCTTATCATATTCAATGCCAAATTATGCAGTTGTTGATGCAAAAACTGTGTTGCTTTTGTATTTTATTTTGTCAATAAGAATAACCCCTTTAAATTTTTCTTGGACCTGAAAATCACTTCCATTACATCAAGGAAGAGTGAATCCACAATATCTCATTACCAAAATTAATGTATAAACTACTTTATTTCCATATCAGATGCATCAGCAGGGGTTTCTTAATTTTTAGAAAGATAAGTTAACAACTAGTAATTGCAGGGGGGACACCTAACCTTGAAAAAGAACGCAAATAATTTTGTACTAATGATACTATAATGTATGCCAAAAGCTGTTCTTCTAAAAATTCCTGTTATTTTTCTTATTCATAATACATTGTAATTTATGTAAATCATAATCCAAGGGGTAAAGAGGTATTCTGCTTGATGTAGAAAGGGAATCTATCCCATAGATGGGGGAGTCTCTGGAACACAAATCTGTCCCGCCAACAAGTCCTGTTGATGTCACAGAACAGGCTGAGGCCGAGTGTCTGAGTTACTCAAGTGGAGGTTGACTTGTGGATATGCAGCAATCCCATCAAGATGGGGTTCGTGATCACCTTGTATGCCAGACAGCAGTCACCTTTGAGGAGTCTGTATGAAACTGAATAGAGGGATAGGGCTTTTAACCTATCTGTGTATGGTAGATGTTTGAGGCCATGGATTCTCCTGGTGAGGAACCTCTGTGGTCTCTCCAGATGCTGCATGTGCTTTGCGAGGTACATGCCGAAAGGGGCATTGTACTCAATAATGGGCCTTATAAGGAAAGAATGCAGGGGTGTTATGACCTCCTTGTCCCTGGATGAGATACCCTTTCTTATGAGGTGGGCCATGTAGAAGGCTTTCCTTACAATGGAAGCAACATGGTGGTCAAAAGTCAGGTTCCTATCAACCTGAGTGCCCAAATCCCTCACAACAGATTGCGTGCTTAGGACATTGTTATTAATGTGATAATTTGAGGGGACATCACTCTCCCCAAAGGGGATGATGATGCATTTTTTTGGTATTCAGCTTGAGGCCATGTTTCTGGCACCAGTCATTTGTCTGAGTGAGACCCTCTTGGAAGATGTCCACATCACTAGGAGAATTGATCTAAACTTGGTCAGCCACAGACCACTGGTTTTGACCAGCACCTCAGAAAAGTATATCCCAAATAACAGAGGCCCCAAGACTGAACCCTGGGGAATGCTGCTTGTTAAGGGGCTACTGCTTCAGGTGGCTTCTCCTATTTTGACTAGGTGGGTTCTGTAAGTGAGCCAGTTTGCTACCCATCTGGTAACATATGTATTGATGCCTAGTTGAGAGAGTTTATCAATTATGCCCGAGTGGAGAATAGTGTCAAAGGCTTTGGCCAGGTCAGGGTAGGGGGTGTGCACCATCTTCCCCTCATCCATGGCTTTGGTGACTGTCTCAAAGAAGTCGACCAAATTTACCAGACATGACCTCCCCTTGATGAAGCCAAACTGTGTGGGATCAAATGGTTGGAGGTTACCAATGTCCTTGTTAATGAGGTCCATGATAATCCATTCCATGAACTTGCTGATCAGGCTAGTTAGGCTGATGGGGCTATAATTTCCCGGATCACTGGACACTCCACCTTTGGGTAAAGGGTTAACAGTGGTTGTCCTCCACTCAGCTGGGACAAAACCAGTACTCAGGCTTTGGTTGAATAGGTCACTTAATGGTGCTGCAAGTTTCTGCCTGAGTTCATGTGGGATGCAGCCTGGGATGTTATCAGGTCCCATGGAGGCTGTATTTTTTGCCTTTGAGAGAGCAGTGATGATCTGTTCCCTAGATATAAGGGGAAGGGGGCAGGTACAGGGGATATCCTAATTTACTTATGGGGACAGAGGGGTGAAGTTTTTGCACAATCTGTCAGCCAGCAACTTTGCTATATCAACAGCATTTCTATATGTGGTGTCCTTGACCACCAGTTCTGAACAGATCTGGGTGCTTCCTTTGAGGTGGTGGACATATGTGAAGAAAGCCTTATGATTGTCTTTAGTAGATGTGGCCAATTTGGACTCAGAGTTTGCTTGTTCAGGCTAAGGAGACATTGCTTCCAATTGGGCACCTGCTCCTTATTGGTCTTAGACAGCAATTTTTTCCTTTTGTTATAAAGTTTATTTATTGCAGATGTCCACCAGACAGGTTTACTCTTCCTTGCAGAGGATGATTTAGTCCTGTCTGGTATTCTTGATTCCATGCATCTATATTGATGCTCGTATAGTGTAGTTTTGGATATTGTTTCTTGTAAAAATACAACATCAGATTTATTGGTTCAATGAGATTTAAAAAGTCCCCTCTTTTTTATCACCCTTTAGACCATAATGTGTAGCAATATATCTGCTAATACTGTCATTTACATTTTAATACAATTATTTTGATTTCTTTGAAACACTCTGTGAAAAATATAATAAATAACATATACACTATACTGTTTACTTGTACATGTTTTTAAATAATAAAAGACTGTATATGCTGATAACTTGAAAGACGTATCAGAAGCAACTGAATATTTAAATTATTCAACAAAACAAATCTCGCTAACCCTAATATAGAATTCCATCCCAGTCTGATTAGACATTCTTATGCAAACTACCTATAAACCTAACCTAAAATTTTCTGACTACATAAATTTTAAAAGATCTTAGTACTGATACAAATACATAGAAAAAGAAAGGATACTAGATCAAATATAAAAAAATTAAGCTTCCTTTCAAATCTTACAGTTGATTATTATGCTTAATTGTAAATGTTAAATATTAAAACTAGAACCCTAATAAAGACAAAATCTGAGAAGAAAGGGAAAACCTCCCATAAAATATTCCATTCTCATGTATAAAATGTATGCATGTAATAGGTTCAAAGGTTCATAGGTTGATACTAGGCTATCAGCCCTAGGGCCAAGGGCACCCGCAGGCAGGTGCAAGGGTGTGCACTTGCACCCCCCTGGAATCGGCTGACTAGATAATTTAAAAAAAGTTTTTTTTTTTATTTTATGTGCGTTCCTCTTTAAGAAGTCTGTGCTAACAGTCCAGTCGTGGGCATGCTGACATCATCGCTCTCGCTTAGAAGTTTGTGAGCGGGAACTCAGACTGATGATTCGAGCGGGAACAGAAGATGGGGGAATAGCAAGTGGGACCTGGAATAGCAAGTAGGATCGGAAGATGGGACCTGGAACAGGAGTAGACGGATGGACGATGGGACACTTTCAGGTGTGTGTGTGTGTGTGTGTGTGTGTGTGTGTGTGTGTGTGTGTGTGTGTGTGTGTGTGTGTGTAATGCCCCAGGTGTACATGGTGGTGGGTAGAGAATAAGGCTTGAACCCTGTACCTTGGGCCCAAGTGGCAAGAGCCTGAATTCCCTACCCACCACCATTTGTAAAAATGTTGCAGGATTTTCACTCATACTTTTTCTGTTCCTCATAAAATCTGTGGTTTCTGCATTTGTGTCCTTGTTGCCTGACAGCTACATGTTATCTGGTTTTATTCTTGGCTGTCTGGAGTGTTTCTCCCTGGGCCTCTGCTGAAAATTAGCTTTTTTTTCAAAGTCAGACTTTCCTGGTTAACAAATGTTAAAAAATGGAGACATTTCAATATCAGACTTCATATTCTTCAGAAAGTGCATGGTAACAAAAGACTAAAGCTTTTATTCTAGCAATTTTCTAAGTGTACAAGATGGATATTTGAAATGTATTCCTGTGTTTGGGACTGTATTCCCGCCATTATTGGCTTCATCCAGGTTTTGTGCTAGGGTTGAGAGTTATGGTAAGAACTGAATTCACTGAGTATGTTTGGGGGCTGTATTCACCCAGTATTGGCTTTGTTCAGGTAGGGTTTGGGACTGTATTCCCCCCCATTATTGGCTTCATCCAGGTTTTGTGCTAGGGTTGAGAGTTATTGTAAGAACTGAATTCACTGAATATGTTTGGGGGCTGTATTCACCCAGTATTGGCTTTGTTCAGGTATTTATTGGCTTCATCCAGGTTTTTTGCTAATGTTGAGAGCTATGGTAAGAACTGATTTCACTGAATATGTTTGGGGGCTATATTCTCTCATTACTGGCTTTGTCCGGGTGTTATTTGCTAAGAGGTTGAGAGCTATGGTGAGAACTGAATTCACTGAATGTTTGGTGGTTGTAGTCACCCATTATTGGCTTTTTTCAGGTCTTTTGTGCCAAGAGGTTGACAGCTGTGCTATGGTGAGAACTGAATTCACTAAATGGTAAAGTTTCAGTCTTCCTCTTTCACAAAACAGCTGATTTGACATAGTGGTATGTTGCTTTGACTGTTTTGCACGGGGTCCCCTGGGTTCAAGATGTGGCAGTGAAATGTATGGTGGTAACGCAGCATTTTATTCTAGCAACTTTCAAACATTATACAAGCAATGTTTAAAATGTATCCCTGGTTTTTGGCCTTTTGTCCCCCCCCCCCCCCGCCCGCCAATAAATTTCACCTTTTTCCAGATTTCTTGTGCTGCAAAGTTCAGAGATACAGCTGAGTGTCGAGTAGATTTTACAAGGAGCTGAGAGCTGCAGGGGAGCAAAAGTTTAGTGCTGCTTATGTTTAGTCTGCTTGCATTGTTAATAGCACAACAGATAGTGTACTTGCTTTAAATGCTGAAGGCTGTGGGTTCTACTCCCACAGTAGGTAAATGCATTGCTGATGCTGTATTGTGTTGTAAAGGGGGTGGATGCTGCAGTCCTTTTGGCAAAGATGCCTAGTAACTATGAACCTGTTAACAGTTTGCTATCCATTCTCCACTGCGGTATTACTAGCTTTTCATTTTTTTATTGCATGCAACAAAGGCAATTTATTCTTCAAGGGTAACAGGCAGTTTATTTGTAGATTAAACAATGACATATAAAGTGTTTGCTAGCAGCAACCTCTTTATTAGTTACAAATTTCTTCAATGTGGATTTTACTACAGAGATTGTGTATATTTTTTACTGATACTGGTGGACTTGAGTAGACTTTTTATGATGGAAATGTTCTGAATTGGGCAGTTTTGTCATTGGTGGATGCTTTTTGTTTCATTGTTTACTGGAAAAATTTTCAAAACAATAAATTTTAAAATGCCCTTTAACAACTGTACTGTATTGTACAAGGAATATAATGTAATACAGTCAGGAAGGTGTATCAAACAGCATGTGTATGTTATGTTCGAGGGCCTATGATTTTGAAGACAGCCCAGAGTTAATATTTGCCATTGGTAAAATGTATTTTCTCTGAAAGTGGGTTTCAGTGCTGTTTCAATGCATGAGTTTCAAGGGCAGAGAAGTTTTAATGTTAGTCTATTTTCGTTGTGAGACTGCATTGCTTTAACAGATATGAATTAGGGTTTGTGCTGTAAAATGCAAAGTAAAACTTTCAAATGAAATCCTAAATCATCGCAGAACTAAAGCAGTATGCACATTAGTGTTTATGGTAAATGGGGCAAAATAACCAAGGAATGGGACATTGGAATGGCTGCAGGGGGGGGCTCCATTTGACCATGATTTTGTGAGGGGAGATAGCAAACTCAGACAGCCCCGGTTGAACTATACCTCTCAGTTGTCCATATCTTTGCAGAATGAATAGATATTTGCTGCTTATTTTTGGTTTGTTCCTCATAAAATTTGTGTTTTTCTAGCAAAACATTTAGGAATGAAGCCATTAAATGACAGACATTGAGTTTCAGATGTCATAACCTTCAGAAAAATGCATGCTAATGCAAGACTGTCTTTAAGTTTATACAAGAGCAATTTTTAGTAGTGTTTGTATGTTCCCCAATATATTTGGCCTTGTTTAGATTTCCTGCATTAAGAGGTTGAGAGGTACGTGCAAATCACTTTGTAGATTAGGAATATCCAAACATCTCAATTGTCCCCAATTCTGGCTCAAAATGTTGCTCTTCCCTAATAATCCCTCCTCCAAAATTGCAATTTTGGAAGAAAATGTGGAAGGTTTACAATTATAACTGTAATGATCAGTTATAGATTACCTTTATTTCAGAAATGCATGTGGATGCTCTTATTTTGTTAGCTGCTTCAAGTTAACTGTTAATATTAAAAAGGTGTCCCTTTTTTGACAGGCATTTTTTCATCACATTTTGGTCTGTTTTTCATAAAATTGTGGTTTTCTGGCAAATTAGTGGCAAGTCATTAAAGATTGAAGTTAGAAAATAGTGGCAGACATTTGAGTTTCAGATTTTATACCCTTCAGAAAATTTGTACTAATGCAAGATCTACCTGTTCTATTTAAGTTAATAAGAGCAATATTTAAAAATTGGCCTTATTTTTGGGCCTGTGTCCCACTTCTATGTATGGCTTTGTCCAGATTTCTTGCTCTGAAGTTGAGAGGTAGGAGTGTCAGAGCCATCACTGTCAGCCAGAGACATTTCAAATTATGACATACTTATTGCACCCCAGCCCCCATTGTAGTAGCTCGGAATGTGTCCAAGGAAGGCAAGGAGCAGTTATGCAGTGTAAGTGTGCAGGGTATTCCCCCATCCAAGGTAGATCACAAATACGACTGTGGCTTTTCATCTGTCCTTGATTTTGCAAAATGTTCTGGTTTTCTATCAGATTTTTATACTGCTGATTTATGCTTCTTATTATTCAGGAACTGCATGCTGTCACAGTGCCCTGTTCTGTTTAAGTAGCCATGGTTTAATGAACATCAGGTAAGCGTGTCGGAGATTGTAAGATGCAAGTAAGCTTTAGTAAGCTTGTCAGACATTGTAAGATGCAAGTAAGCTTTAGTAAGCATATTGTTAAAGAATTACCAGCATTGAAAGCCTTTTCGTTGTTGCCATGCAGAGAATATTTACATAGCTAGATAATGTATAAGCCTTGGGTATTGAAATGCATATGACAGTATTTGTAATAAAAGGACAGGATTACAGTATTTTCAGAAGCTCATTACATTTTATTGGAGACCAGTGTCTTATAGCAGTGTCTGTGTGTTAGTACACTTGTAGTTGGGTGGCTTTAATGGTATATGGTAAATAAGCATTGCTACCATACTTAAAAGCCAAGCCCTGCAACAACTAGCTCCACACTGAAGTCAAAACACAATAGCTCTGGTGGGTAAATGTACTCTGTAGTAATCAAAAAAAGGCAAATGTTTGAAATAACTACAGTTTATGTGCAAAAACAATAGGTAGTGATGAAACAATGCTCTGCTAAAAATGCTTTAATGCTCCACGTTGCTGAGCTGCAATCACTAGCTACCAGGATTTCACCCACTTCAGATCAAGCACGGTGCCGTTCAGTGCAACCTTCCCAGAACTAATTCAAGTCTGACCAGAATTATTTGGTGTGTGTATAAGAGGGAGGTAGCATACCCCTCAGCTGTCCAGATTTTTGCCCCATATTCCACTTAAAAAGGATTGAACTTGCTAAATAATGAGACATTTCAGTTTTAGATGTCATGTCATTTAGAAAAATGCATACTAACACAAATCCTGTTACTCTTGCAATTTTCTAAGTTTCTGAAAGCCATATTTATAATCTGTCCCTATTTATTTTAGGCTTTGTCAAGATTTCTTGCACTAAGGGTGAGGCCTTGAGGGGTGTGGTATGTTTGTAAGAGAGAGAAAGTGAAATGCCCAAGTTAGAGTTAGCAGGTGGAATTTATTTTCAAGTGAATTTTCAAGGAACTGTGAGTTTTAAGGAAAATGGAAGTTCACTGCTGCTCATGCCAAGTCTACTTACAATGTGCAACTGTTTTGTTTAGCAAATGGTATCTCTATTGTGGTATAAAGTTTTAAAGCTATGTTAGTAGCACCACAAGTAGAATACTTGCATCTTAATGTAAAGGCTTGAGGTTCTATTCCTACAGCATATAAATTTGTATGCTGCAGTCCTCAGGATGTCCTCCTTTGGATGAGATGCCTAATAACTATGAACCTGTTTCAGCTTGTCATCCATTTTCTATTGCAATATACCAGCTTACCATTTTTTTAATTTAACATAGGCAATTTATTCTTTGACGGCAGCAGGCACTGAATTTGTAGATGAAACACTGAAATATACAGTTTTCTAGCAACAACATCTTCATTAGTTTCAGATATCTTTAATGTGGAATTATTCAGATTACTTTTACTTCGGCAGCGACACTCAAACAAGTGTTGCTGTATAATACAAGGGATATCATTCAATTATATATTATAATTAATACAATCAGGTAAATCAAATAACTTTTGCATGGCCCTAACGGTTTGCAAGGAGCCTATTCCTTGGAAACAGTTCAAAGGTAAATAACCTGCCACTGGCCAGATGCATTTTCTTTGAATGTGGGTTTCAATGCTGTTTCATTGAATGTGAGTTTCAAAAGTAGAGAAGCTTTAATGCCAAGTCTGTTTTCATTGTAAGACTATTGCTTTGTTTAGGTTTAGTAAATGTCTCAGTGTTTGGGCTATAATGTCTGAAATAAAAGTTGTAAATTAAATCCAACTGCTTGTAATCATTGTAGAACTAAAGCATAAAACAGTATGCACACAGATTTGAACAGTGTCTACAGTAAATGGGGAGAAATAGCCAAGTAATGGGACACTGGAATGGCTGTGTGGGCGGGGCTTGGGGGTGGGTGGACTTGGGCAGGGCTGTGTTGGCAGGGGGCGGGGCGATCTATGTGGGTGGGGCTCTGGGTTTGCACCCCCCTGCAAAACATCCTGCGGGCTCCCTTGCCTAGGGCCTATACAAGCCTAGCCATAACAATTCCCTGGCTATTTCTTCCCACAGTATTTACAGCCAGTAATGTTATTACCAAATACATTTACTAAATACATCTGTCCCTCATAAAAGGCCTTTATTTTAAATTAAGGCATTCCATCATGAAAAAAGGCAAATACAAAGTCCAGATCTGTGTTGCAGAAGAATAAATCCTGATTATGACCCAGCAGACCCAAATTCATATAGTGGACTGGATGATAGAAAAGTAGTGGTATGGTGCTAGGAGAGGCATAACCCATCCAGTGGGTAGGTTTGATGGATCCTGATCTGTGGACATCTCACTCCAGGATGGAGGCAATGGACCATTACAGAAAGCAGGTTATTGGTGAAGGAAAATGTAGGCATGGTCACTCAGGGTTGTAACAGCAGTCCATGCAGTAAGAATGTATGAAAGCATACATGCTCCTGCAGAGGGCCATTGGAATATCCCAATGGGATGGAGGGGCTCATGCCACCACTTGGGGGCAGAGAATAGACAAACTCCCCTCATGGCTTTCTGAGTGATAGCTGTGCTTCAGCTAGCTATTACTCAATAGAATAATGGATAAACTAGTGTGGCTTTGCCCCAGAGGGGACTGAAAGGGCATCTAAGATCTCTCTGTGGTATGGGGGCAAGTGAGCTATCAAGTTAGCAGTCTGATGACTGGAAGGTCTAAGTAAATAAAGGGGATATAAAGAAATATATATATAGTACTTTACTGAGTTTTTCTTTCTTGTGTTCTATTCCTTTTCTAAGTAATTCTAGCTTATCCATATAAATATAATGACGAATGCCAATAAAGGATTTCAAATGTATAATATATAAGAATAAAATTCGATATTAATAATGCTCATCTCTCATAATGCATTTGTATTATGATGTATGTAGCTATAATAACCATGGGTCTACTTCACAAGAATGAAAGACCACATTACCAAAGACGAGAAGGCCGAGATGAGAACTCCGAAACTTCATTTGAATGGATGCCACATAGACAACACATTTCCAGTGATAAGTAACCACTGGGCCAACAACTGATGAAAAGTATACTGCACCATCTCCAACCCACCAGTTGGGGGCTGCACAGCCCACACCCGTATAACTAAATATACCACCTCAGTGATCGCACTACAGTGGGGAAAAGGGTAAATTTCCCCTTGCTGGCCAACTGGTTAATTACCATTTGAAATGTGTCGGCTATGTGGTCGTTCACTCAAATGAAGTTTTGAAGTTCTCATCTTGGCCTCCTTATCTTCAGTAATGTGGTATTTTGTTCTTGTGAAGTAGACCCAATAACCATGCAATAAGAAAGCCTGCCTTTTTTAATTTTCTTTTCTTTTTCATTATTTCTATTTTATAATTATTTCTGACTATTATTTATGTATTTGTTGACATCTGATTAGCAGAAACGTCCAACTGGCTAAGTGCCCATTTTCAGCAGATGTCCAGGGAGAAAAGCTCCAAAGTATTACAAAAACAGTTTGAGCAATCATTTCACAATCTTCAAAAATAATTCAATAAAACATCTGCAGTTTAAACAGTTAAAGCAAATTGTGAAAACACTGGTTAGGAATAGATACAACTTACATGACAATGATTTAATATTTAGAAAAATTTTAGTTTAGTGAAATTAAAGTTAATTTAGTATAATATAAACAAACATTGCAATATGAAGTGCAAGAAAAAATAGAGTTATGGCATATTTACACAAAGAGTCAGGGGAGAAAAATTGGTTGACATAAGGCAGAAGCATAGCTAGGGCAGGACAAAGAGGGTAACTGCCCAGGTGCAAATTGTTAGGTTGTGCGTTTGGCTAATTCTTATCGCTCCTTGCATTTGCAGTCAAACCTAAGGACTGCAGTATACTCTATGGGTCTATTGTAGCAACTACTACAGTTTAGAAGTTAAAAGACCTTTAAAAAAAACTGAGTGCTTTAGCACTCCATGCAGTGTTTAAATTGTAAAAGCTAAACTGCCTGCTATAATATAGCAAGCAGTTTACTACAATCTAAAAGAAATATAAATTTTGTTTTTCTTTTTGTTGTTTTTTTTTTTTTTTAATCATCAAAAATGTGAGGAAGAAGGAAGGTTAAGGCAGGGTGCAAAAACAGTACATGATTAGCATCTGTGACAGGAGGGAGGGGTCATGTATCTAACCTGGAGTGGACTTTTTTTTCTTTTCAGTTGAAGAGGTGTTAGGGGTGATAGGTATTCGATCATGACTGGCGGATCTACTGCAGTATTCCTGCAGAAGTCCTTTTTTCACTTGCACAGCTGAGGGGGTGGGTTACAACTTTGTGGACAAGCACAGGTTGCTAGTTGAGCTAGCTACACTTATGGAGTAAGGAAATGAGTGAAGAAGGGGGTGTAATGACATGTAAGGTATGAATAGGTACTTGTTTATATTTATGGATATAGTTTATCATGGCTGGAGATGAATAAGAAATGTTGCCCAATGTTTGGCTAGTAAGTCTTTTAGAATGGTTTTAAAGGATGGGAGGGATGGTATTGACCTGATAGATACAGATAAGGAGTTCCAGGCCACAGCAACATGGTACGAGTACAGACCATGATCAGCTGATTTGATAAATTTGTGGACAGAGAGGAGATTTTGGTAACTGGGTCATAATGTCTGAGTGGAATATAATTGTGTAGAATGGTATTTAGTGCCAGACAAGCAGATGGATGCTGGATAATTTTGTAGGTGGTGAAAAGCTGTGTATATGTTAGTTGATGGGATAGTTCTAACTAATTTAGGCATTTTAGTCCTATACAGTGGTGGGTTCTGAAAATTGAATCCCTTTATTATCACATTGTTCAAGTTTTACTTTTTGTGATGCTTGGAGGTTAGTAAGGATGGAAGCAACATAAAGTAATAAGAGGAGGAAGTAAGTAGAGAAAGTGTAGTTTTAGTTGTGTTTTTGAGAAAGTTTTTTAATCTAAAGCATCCCTAGTTTTTGGTGATTTTTTTAATGTAATTTAGTATATGCAGGTCACATTTAAGATTATTATCCACTATCATCTATAACAATTTGCTATGAGACGTGACTTAAATGGTTTTAGTATTAAGAGAGATGATTTTAAATATGGGGAAAAAAGAAGTAGTTTGTTTTTAATTTTGAGGGGGGGTGTTCAGCATAACTTCTGAGTTACAAACCCATATTTCAGTGGCTGTAAAGCTTCCCGAGTATTTTTTTTTTTAGATTTGCCATGTAGTTTGATGTGCACATGAAAGAGGAGTAATCTGTGTATTGTATTTAGGGAGGCCTGTTGTATGGATGTGTAGAGAGGGTTGGTGAGAAGATTGTATATTCTGGTACACCAGTGGTGACTGGGAGGTATGCAGAGAGGGTGGAGTGCCATTTTATTCACTGATACCTATTGGAAACGTAACTTTTGAATCTTGGAAGGGTGGGCTGAAATAGACCTACTAAGGATATCTGAAGTAGAAGTTTGCAAGGACAAACTGTGTTGAAGGCTTTAGACAAGTGTAGAAATAAGGAAGAGACTAGTTTGCCATTATCTCTAGCTTTATTGACATTATCTATAAAGGGTACAAGTTTAGTGTTAGCACTATTGAAGAGATGGAAGCTGTATTGCGTGGAGGAGATAGTTTAGCAATTGTTTTTGAATACATTTTTCAAGTATTTTAATTTTTTAAGTACTACTTACTCTATACCCAACTTCTAACACTCCATAGCATGGTCTACAAATCCCTACCCGGTCCAGCTCTAAACAACATCATCAAACCATACAACCCAAACAGATGACTTAGGTCCACAGATAAAGAGCTCCTCACTATATACAAACCCTGTAAGTCAGCTGGTCTAAGCCTTTGCTCCCACTATGTTACAAAAGCATGGTATTCTCTTCTACTTACTGTGAGAACTACTTCTAACCTACTTGCCATTAAATCCATACTGAAACAATATACGATTAACTCCTGCCTGTGCCATTGTGCCAATCCAGGCTAACCTTTTTCTCCAGATCAGACCACACTGAATCTCTCTCTCCTCTTCTGAACTTCTTCTAACTGTATCTTTTACTGGTATATATTGAAATATATTGACTAGTTACCAAATATTCACAACATTCTGCTTACTCTTTGGAACTATTGTAATTATCATATTTCTGTATAATTGTTTATGTTATTTGTAACTATGTATCTACTTCTTGTAACTCATGTAATTACCATGTTTCTGTAGAATTTTTTTGACTTATTCAAAGTCTGTATATCTCTGTAACTGGAGCTTTTCTCCACCAGGCCTCTGCTGAAAATTGGTTCTTTTTGATCCAGTAAGACCATCCTGGCAACAAATGTCAAATAGGGTCTATAATAGATTACCAAAAGCTTAGGTAAGCGAACGGTGACTAATCGACCCCATATAAGTGAAAGCTTACAAAACAAAACTGTCAAAAAAAAAAAAAAAAAAAAAAAAAAAGCACATTAAAACATGAGATTAAATGGGGAGGCTTCACCCCCACACCCCCCAATGTGGGAGACTGTGACCCCCACACCCCCTCTACTTAAATATACCAACTTTGAGACCGCACTACAGTGCCGGAAATGGCAAAGTACCGAAGCGGCTGAGCGAATTCTTTCCCAGAGAAAGAATTTGCTTACATGCCAGTTCAATATTTTGCAATATGTTGAGTCTTTCGGCTTTTCCCGGTTAGGGGTCGCCACAGCGGAACTCCGGTCCGCTAATGATTGGTAGTTGATTTTTATGTGCCAAGTTACCAGCCCTGACGTACAACCTTCAATGAAGGTACGCCCATTCACGCATGTCTCCACAGAGAAGACGCTCTAGCTGAGAATCGAACTGGACAGCATCTTACTGTGAGGCAACAATGTTACCGCAGCACCACCACCACGGGTATATATATCGGGTCTATATTATATTGTCGCAAGCTGACAATATCAAATCTGATATTGTCACCACGACAATATCGAAAGTGAAGAATATCTGCCAGGTAAACAGAAATCTCCGTAGGGGGAGATTTCCATTTACCTCAATATAGTGCGGTCTCGGAGTTGGTATATTTAAGTAGTGGGAGGTGTGTGGGATGCAGCCCCCCATGTGAAGGGTGCAGGGAGGCTTGCCCACCTGCCTATGCCCTTTAGGTTTTTGTTTTTTTGTTGTTTTTAGTTTTTTTATCCTCGTTCAATATTTTACTGCATCGATCAATTGTGTTCGACATTTATTGCTTCGATGCAGTAAAATTTTGACGAGGTAATATAAACGCTAAATAAATATATATATATATATATATATATATATATATATATATATATATATATATATATATATATATATATATATCTACTGTTGATACAGCTTAAATATATCATTAAGTACAGTAGCATTACTGGAAGAAGAACTAAATCAGTATAAATTATACACTTAAAATGCATACTATAGTAGTAAATATGTGTAACTACCTACTCTATGCAGGACTCATTTTCATCACACGAATGCACTTGTTTGACTTATCTCTAAGTTACTAACTACCTGCAAATTTATTAATTTCATTAAACATAACAGTTTTAAACAATATGAAATTGATTCACATGCAATTCTAATGCAATCTTTGATTTACATTGTCAGTAGACAGTTACTGTCCATAATCCCTCGCAGCAGGCAAAACAAACAAAAATACATGTCTAGGCATTCTATTAAATTAACCTCATTGGTATTGCTGCCTTTATTAAATAGCAAATGTTTCATTACATGATATTTTGGTATATTATAAATATAAAACAGCATTCTAAAAAGAGAAATTATGCTTATTTTAACTCAAATATATTGTCAAAACAGTATTAGAGATTTGCAACAATAAAAAGAGTTAAGTATAAATTTCTATAGTAAGTACACATAAACTGTTTAAGTTTTCTTTGTGTTTGCTTTTGTAAGCATTCATCTTATTACTACTAAAGCACTAGCTCAAACTGAAAAGCAAGCACTTTCCCACACAGCAGAAACAATGTCAGTCTTAACAGAATGCAAATGCACAGGAAGCAAAGCCTTATCTAAGTTTGCATCATATTATCAATTTACTAGTAAGAACAGCTTTGTGTTTCCCAAAATGTTGTTAACTATGAAAAAAATATTTTCTTCTATAAGGAAATAAAGTAATATTTCTAATATCTAATACAAATTAACTTGTATTCATGTAATCAAAGAACAGGAACTGACTATTAATTTCACCACATCTAGCAAAATAAGTACATTTTCCTGCACTGTAATACTGCATCTCCGCAGTACAGGGGTTTCCCAAGAGAGCATCTTCAAGTTATTTTGTAATCTCCATACTTTATTTTTATTTTATTATTTTATTTTATTTTTATAACTCCATTTTATTTTTATAACTCCATCCCTCAACTTCGGAGAAAACTTCCAAATCAGACTGTGAAAGTATGTTATTACTACATAATTAATCCATTAACTATGACCTGTGTATCCTAGCCTAGCTTCTTGCCCAGGACTGCCAGCAGCCAATAGCCCTTGTCTTTACCCTTATTCAACTCCTGTCTCTCATTTTACTTTCTCCTCAAATCTACTACTGGATTTTCTACCTTTTTTCCCTAATCACTTGTCCTCCATCACCTCTGTCTTACCTGTACAACTTAAATCTATTACCACGTTTGGCCACCAGGTGGCATCACTCTTTACCTGTTTTTTCTCCCTTTTGGCTTAGTTTGTTCTCTCAACTACCTAGTATTTTGTACCTGCATCCTCTCCCTTACTGCTTTACTTGTTTCTTTTCTTTTCTTTTGACCCTGACTATCCATCCTCCTTAGATCAGTTTACTGCTCTAAGCCTGCATATCCTTTTAAGTTACAGATATTTACACTTCACATGCACATATACCTTGTACAAACTAACCTGCTGTTTCTCAAGCTTACAGATTGTTTTTTCTGTGACTCTCCACTCTAGTGTGTCTTCCCGCTCCGTTCGCCCTTCGGGCTCACTCCACTCCCCTCCCTGCCCCCAAATCCCACCCGCCCCTAGCACCTCTACATTTATTCCTACATAGACACACCCCTCTCTTCATTCCACCTATCATACTATACAACTGTCTCCACCCCTTCCATATTTGTCTCCTCCCAAACCCACATATTTACCTACTACTCTTACACATTACTCCCTGTATCTACATACTTAATCACTATTACAGTATCTCTTATTATGTCTAATAAATACCAACCTTCGATACTACTACTTCTCCTAACTACTCTCACCTCTGCCTATCTTTCAACCTCCTATGAACAACCCCAACCCTTTACTTTTAATATCCTTTGCAAACAAACCCTCACAACTCCCCTGCCTATATCCATAAACAATATCAATACCACCTATAACACCTCCTATCTCCTACCAAAATATCACCGTCTGCTTCACATTAAATACTTTATTCATAGCCTTAAAAGACATGGTTACAACCTCTGTAAAACTCCTCAATTTTACAACCCAGTACTTTTTACCTTATTAATTGATGGAGACATCCACCCCAATCCTGGCCCTAACCCACCTACACAATCCTCTAATTGCCACATATTCAAACCAAATCCAACACCTTTAACCAAACCCCCAAAATCTTTGTCAATTGCCCATCTTAATATTCGCAGCATTTGTAACAAAATACCTCTAATTCATGCTCTTCTAGATGTTCAACAGTTTGATATTCTCTGTCTCACGAAACATGGCTAAAACCTACAATAAAGGATAATGAAATTATCCCCCAGGCTACAACATCCTTAGACAAGACCGCTTAAACAAAAGGTGGCGGGGTTATAGTCCTCTATAAAACCGAACTACAAATGAGTAAGATAAATCTTTACCCTATATCTGACAGCAATGTTGAAATAATTATTTCAAAACTTCAGCTCAACCCTCACAAAACAATCAATATTATCTGTACCTATCTTCCCCCTGGAAAGAATCCTACTGTATTAGAAAACCTACTTAATTGGCTTTCACTAAATCTCCTACAAGAAACAATACTTTTAGGAGACTTTAATATTGACTGGAACAAATGTAAAATTCCAACCCAACTACCCTCATTAACCTACATGGCTTCTCACAAATCATTAACTCCCCAACAAGAATAAACAAACTTAATAACAAAGAAACTATACTTGACTGGATATTAATAAATAGTCCACAACAACAATACTCATCAGGAACTCTCCCTGATGACCTTAGTGACCATTCTCTAACATATATTATCAGGCACAAAACAAATGTTACTATCCCTATCAAAGTCACAACATCCCGCAGCAAAAAATCATTTGACCCCAATCAGTTTCAAAATGAACTTATGCAAGTTAATTGGTCACCTCTGAAATCACTCCCTATAGATGAAGCTGTTAGTTACTTTAATAATACCTTTCTAGATATCCTTGAACATCATGCCCCAATGCGTTCTATACGCATGAAAACCAAAACTGCCCAGTGGCTCTCAAATGATACTAAAAAACTAATCCTTAGCAGGAACAAGGCCTGGGCTAAATGGCGTACCACAAAAGCATAACTGATCACCTTACTTTTAGACAGCAAAGAAATGTAACAAAAAAAGCCATCCTACAAGATAAAAAGACCTATTATACACAGCTTCAACAATCCTCCCTTCACCAACCAAAAAAATTTTGGTCTTCTATTAACAAGCTCTTATCCCTGGCAAAGTTGCCACACCAAATCCTCTAGGCTCTAACCCTGACGACCCACTACAAACAGCTAATGCCTTTAATACCTTCTTTACTTCAGCCATATTAAAACTAGCTAACCAACAAAACCCTGATACCTCAAAACTATTTACCCAAACCACCTCTCTCCCTCCATTTCACCTAAAACCTATTCCAACCTCCTATATCTCGTCCTTACTTCAAAAACTAAAGCCCGCAACACCCTCAGCGGACAAATTACCAGCTGAATACCTCCGTCTAGGTGCAAAAGCTCTTTCCTATCCCATCTCTATACTCATCAACAGAACTATAAAAGAAAGTACTATTCCATCACTCTGGAAAATCTCTTATATTATCCCTCTATTCAAGGGAGGTGACTCTACTGAGTATTCAAACTTCCGTCCCATAGCACTACTTTCTCCTCTTGCAAAAATAATGGAGAAATGCATCCACAAACAATTACTTCACCACCTACTTAGCCACAACCTCCTGGCTAATTGTCAACATGGGTTTCGACCATTCCATAGTACTAGCACAGCATTACTATCCTTTATTGACTCTATTAACAAAAACCGCAACAACAATACCCTTTCTTCTGCATTCTTTGTAGACCTGTCTAAAGCCTTTGACATGGTCAATCACCAACTTCTCCTCCATCGTTTACGATCCCTGACTCTAGATAACCTTGCCTTAAACTGGTTCACATCGTATCTGGACAACCGTAAACAAGCAGTTCTCTGGGATAACCAGCTCTCTGATCTCCTCCCCACCACCATAGGGGTCCCCCAGGGCTCTATCTTAGGTCCACTCCTATTCTCCATCTTTATAAATGACCTTCATCTAGCCACCCCTCAATCAACTTGCATTCAATATGCTGACGACACAACCATTATTTCTTCAGCCTCCACTCAGAATGAGCTGCATACTCTCACACAAAATACCTTCACAACTATAGAGCAATGGTTCTCGAATCATTGTCTACTCCTCAATCCCAAAAAAACCAAACTCCTGCTCTTTACACCCACTCACCTATCCCTCTCTATTAACTTCACACTTACATCCAATAATGGTACCCTCATCTCCCCAGACCAAGCCACTAAACTCTTGGGTATTACCATTGACAACCAACTTAAATTTGACACTCATATCAACTCTACAATTAAGGCTACTAACAGAAAAATGGGTTCTCTCTATAGAATCAAAGCTTACCTAACCCCCGAAACCAGAACTACCATTGCTAGAACACACTTAATCTCTACCCTTCTTTATGCTTCCACCATCTACACTAATCTTTCTAAGCACAATCTCAATAAACTAGCCTCTTCCTACAACAACATAGCCAGATTCGCTATAGCTTCTCCTTATAGGACTCACCATTGTCTAAATCTTAAAAAACTAGGCTGGCTTGAATTACCCAACCTAATACAATTCTACCAACTTACCATTGCCCATAAAGCCCTTTATCACCCTAACAACACTCCAACACTCTCCTCTCTCATACAACCCTATAATAATCTGAGGAACCTACGCTCTTCTTACAAAATACTGATCCAAATTTCCCAATCAAATAACTTAGCAGGTGACTCCATATTCTCCAACTCAGTGGGCAAAATATGGAACCAACTACCTCAATACCTCACTACAATATCTTCACTCCCAATTTTTAAAGCTAAACTAAAACTCTTCCTTTCCAACCACTGGCTCTGCTCTTGTACCAACCCTAGTTGAACTTTTTGTCTTACTTGCCCTCTGATTCCTTTATCCCCTTATTTCTAGTTCTCAATTTCTACCCTCTTGTAATTCCTCTTCAAATAAATACATATCTCAATTTTTTATTTCTATTTTATTTCTGAAATACAGTTTTCTAGTTAATACTCATTATTCTGCTCTACACCAAGCCGCATTGTGTACTCTGATGCTTTTACAACTTGCAGTTGGATATGTTACGTTTCATAAATACTGTTTTTATATCCTTTTAATTTTGCATTATTTTAATTTCTTTTTGTATAAGCTTAACTTGTTTTAGTAGTTTATAGCGGAGCTTTTCTCCCCGGGCCTCCACTGAAAATGGACATATATCCAGTTGGACTAGCCCGGTAAACAAATGTAAAATAAAAATAAAATAAAAATTACAGTGAAGGCATACCTTCAAATTAATATCAAAGTATGCAAACAATATTCATGATCACTACATATAGTACCTAAAATGTATACTGTGTATACCTCTCAGCTGTTCAGATTTTCACAGAATGTCCAGATTTTTTCCACATATTGTTGGCCTGTTCCTTATAAAATGTGTCTTTTTTTTTGTTTTTTGGCAAACCACTGAAAATTGAAGTCACTAGAAAATTATATGCTTTTGAGTCTCAGACTTTATACCTTCCATAAAATTCACACCTGGCCAACATTAAAGCTAAAAACACACCAGAGCATTTCAAACCCACCCAGGTAGGGGGTATACCCCCCACACCCCACCTAACTATATATACAAACTCTGGGCTCACACTACAATGTGGAAAAGGTCAAATTTTCTCATGGTGGCAAAGTGGCTCCATACCCTTTTAAAGTTTCCAGTGATGTGAACATTCAGTAAATTCAGGTTTCAATGCTTTCATCTCAATAAAGTGAGTTTCCATAATGTGGAACTTTGGTCTACTGATATATATATATATATATATATATATATATATATATATATATATATATATATATATATATATATACATAGATTCATAGGTAGGTACTAGGCTATCAGCCCAAGGGCCTAAGTAAGCCTAGCCAACAAGGTTACCTGGCTTACGCCACCCAAGAAAGTTAATTTCCTGTGTCCCTGTTGAGCAGAGCCACAGAAGTGATCCCCAGGGTGTATTTCCTATTTCCCATCCACTCATCAAGATTTTTCTTGAAGAGTGCTAATGAGGAACTTTGCATGACATAGATGGGTAGCTTGTTCCAGAGTATAGGAAGTCTCTGGGACAGGAATATGGCCCTCCAGCATGTCCTGTTTATTGTGGTGACAGGGTTTAGGTCCCTAGAACGTGTAGCTTGGAGGGATTGGGATTTCTTTAGGTGTAGCATGTCCAACAGCTCTAGGTTTAACATAACTTTATATGTTAGGCAGAGATCTCCTCAGAGCAGGCGACATGCTACAGAGTAAAGTTGGAGTTTTTTGAGATGGTCAGTGTAGGGCATCTGTTTGAGGCCAGTAATCCTCTTTGTGAGGTACTTCTGTGGCCTTTCTAGCTTCTGCAGATGTCTTGTGAGGTACATTCCAAAAGGGGCATTGTACTCTATAATGGGTCTAATGAGTGCCGAGTAGAGGGGAACAATGACCTCTTTTTTCCCGGATGAGAACCCTTTTGTGATGAGGTGTGCCACACAGAAGGATTTCCTGACTACTGTGGTGATGTGATTATCAAAGGAGAGACTACTGTCCACGTGGGTCCCAAGGTCTCTTATCACACATTTGGCATTAAGTAGACTGCCGTTAATGTGGTAGTTCATGGGTACAGAGTTTTTACCAAAGGGGATGACAATGCACTTTTTGGCATTGAGCTTGAGGCCATGCCTCTGACACTAGGCATCTGTCTCAGTGAGGCTCTTCTGTAGGATGTCCACATCATTTGGGGACTCGACTATGGCTCCTAGTTTGCAGTCATCTGTGAACTTCATTAGCCAGAGGCCTTCTGTGTTAGCCTGTACTTCAGAGAAGTAGATACCAAACAGGAGAGGTCCCAGGACTGAATCCTGTGGTACTCCACTTGTCACTGGTTTGAAGTCAGATTTGGAGTCTGCAACTTTTACAGTGTTGGTTGTGTCAGTGAGCCAGTTGGCAACCCATCTTGTGACATAGGGATTTATACCTAGTTTAGTGAGTTTAGCTATAATTCCAGAATGGGGGATGGTATCAAAAGCCTTGGCGAGGTCAAGATAGGCTGTGTGAACCACCTTACCCTTGTCTACAGCTTTGGTGGCTGCCTCAAAGAAGTCGATCAGGTTCAGAAGGCAAGATCCGCCTACCACAAACCTGAACTGGGTGGGGTCTAGAGTTTGGAGGTTACCAATGTCGTTATTTATGAGTTCCATGATGTTACGTTCCATGGCCTTGCAAACCAGGCTCATCAGGCTAATAGGGCGATAGTTCCCAGGATCAGTGGTGGCTCCCCCTTTGTGTAGTGGGATAACTGTTGCTGTGCACCATTCAGTGGGCACAAAGCCTGACGTGAGACTATGATTGAACATGGTGCTTAGGTGGGGAGCCAGTTCATTCTGAAGTTCGTGTAAAGCGCAGCCTGGGATGTTGTCCGGTCCCATGGATGCTAAGCTTTTGGTTTTAGAGAGTGCAGCTTTTACCTGCATAGATATGATTACAGGGACTCTGCATTCTTCCTGTACAGATATGGGACCTTTAGGGGGTGGGGGGGGGGGGGTAAAGTTAGCACTGAACCTATCTGCCAGGATGTTGGCAATATCAGTTGGTTCTGTCATTTTTATTTTGTTGTGATGTAACTCAGAGCAGATCTGGGTGTTGCCATTGAAATTCTTGACATAGCTATAGAATGCTTTGTGGTTGCCCTTAGAATCAGTGCTGATTTTGTTTTCATAGCTAGCTTTGAAGGATCTAATAAATTTTTTAAATGTCTGCCCATCTCTACATACAAATTAATATAAGGGATTAGACAGGACTTCAAGCTAGTATTACTTTCAATAAAAAGATTTCAGTTCCTAGTCAGTATATTATTTAACATAGTATTATTATGACTATTATAAGTTAAAATTATTGATTGCTTAAAACAATCAGCCCTATAAACTGAAATCATAGCAGTAGTGTTAATAATAGCTCGGCCCCTAAAAATTGTCTTAAAATGTCCCTGCCTCCCAGGGAACACTTCATCATAAGCTGATCCCAATAAATCATTTTGATACCTCCAACCCTAAACATGTCTAGTATAATATCTAACTCTTGGTAAAAATGTGTTTCAACAGAAACCATTCTTGAAATGCACACCAACTGTCCTTTAACTAACCCAAACTTTTGTTTTTAAGGAAGGAAACTACAGAAATCCAAGTATGATCTACAAAATGAAGTTTTATGATATATATTAAAGACTCATAGCAACCATCTTCATAATTTTAATAAATAATCACATCCAGGTAGTTAATAGAATCATAGCCGCTAGAAAAAGTAAATTAAAAAAAAATTACAAGTGTTATTTACATAATTTAAAAAACTGTTAAGGGTGTCCTTATTACCACACCATAACAGTAAGATATTGCCCCAAAACCTAAAATATGTTACTATATTAGAAAAGAAATTAAAATTAAATAAATACTTTACTTGGGTTTAATTTCTCCATATCTTTGTGGTTTCTAATACCATGACTGGAATGGACCGCCTTCTTAAGTTTAAGTATGATTAAGGTTCATAAAATAAGTATTGTTTCATTCTTTGATGTTAGGCAAAAGTGGTCTTCTCAGTACCCGCAATGTGCCCAGAACTGACTGGTTCTGCAATTCATACAGCGTTACATGTATCGGTAGCATATCTAAATAAGGCTGTAAATTCTTTTTATGAGACCCATTGCTCCTACTACTATAGGAACTGTCTGGGTATCCTTCTTCCACACTGCCCTCATTTCTGCTTACAAATCTTGGCATTATATGACTTTGTGTCTCTCTGTACATAAGCTACTATAATAACTGTGTAATCTTGATATTTTATGACGTTGTGCCTCTCTGTACATAAGATACTATAATAACTGTGTAATCTTGGTATTTTATGACTTTGTGTCTCTCTGTACATAAGATACTATAATAACTATGTAATCTTGGTATTTTATGACTTTGTGTTTCTCTGTACATAAGATACTATAATAACTGTGTAATCTTGGTATTTTATGACTTTGTGTCTCTCTGTACATAAGATACTATAATAACTGTGTAATATTGGTATTTTATGACTTTGTGTCTCTCTGTACATAAGATACTATAATAACTGTGTAATCTTGGTATTTTATGACTTTGTGTCTCTCTCTGTACATATGATACTATAATAACTGTGTAATCTTGGTATTTCATGACTTTGTGTCTCTCTGTACATAAGATACTTAATTGTGTAATCTTGATATTTCATGACTTTGTGTCTCTCTGTACATAAGATACTATAATAACTGTGTAATCTTGGTATTTTATGACTTTGTGTCTCTCTGTACATAAGATACTATAATAACTGTGCAATCTTGGTATTTTATGACTTTGTGTCTCTCTGTACATAAGATACTATAATAACTGTGCAATCTTGGTAATTTATGACTTTGTGTCTCTCTGTACATAAGATACTATAATAACTGTGTAATCTTGGTATTTTATGACTTTGTGTCTCTCTGTACATAAGATACTATAATAACTTTGCAATCTTGGTATTTTATGACTTTGTGTCTCTCTGTACATAAGATACTATAATAACTGTGTAATCTTGGTATTTCGTGACTTTGTGTCTCTCTGTACATAATATACTATAATAACTGTGTAATCTTGGTATTTTATGACTTTGTGTCTCTCTGTACATAAGATACTATAATAACTGTGTAATCTTGGTATTTCATGACTTTGTATCTCTCTGTACATAAGATACTATAATAACTGCAATCTTGGTATTTTATGAATTTGTGTCTCTCTGTACATATGATACTATAATAACTGTGTAATCTTGGTATTTCATGACTTTGTGTCTCTCTGTACACAAGATACTATAATAACTGTGTAATCTTGGTATTTTATGACTTTGTGTCTCTCTGTACATAAGATACTCTAATAACTGTGTAACCTTGGTATTTTATGACTTTGTGTCTCTCTGTACATAAGATACTATAATAACTGTGTAATCTTGGTATTTTATGACTTTGTGTCTCTCTGTACATAAGATACTATAATAACTTTGCAATCTTGGTATTTTATGACTTTGTGTCTCTCTGTACATAATATACTATAATAACTGTGTAATCTTGGTATTTTATGACTTTGTGTCTCTCTGTACATAAAATACTATAATAACTGTGTAATCTTGGTATTTCATGACTTTGTATCTCTCTGTACATAAGATACTATAATAACTGCAATCTTGGTATTTTATGAATTTGTGTCTCTCTGTACATATGATACTATAATAACTGTGTAATCTTGGTATTTCATGACTTTGTGTCTCTCTGTACACAAGATACTATAATAACTGTGTAATCTTGGTATTTTATGACTTTGTGTCTCTCTGTACATAAGATACTATAATAACTGTGTAATCTTGCTATTTTATGACTTTGTGTTTCTCTGTACATAAGATACTATAATAACTGTGTAATCTTGGTATTTTATGACTTTGTGTCTCTCTGTACATAAGATACTATAATAACTGTGCAATCTTGGTATTTTATGACTTTGTGTCTCTCTGTACATAAGATACTATAATAACTGTGTAATCTTGGTATTTCATGACTTTGTGTCTCTCTGTACATAAGATAACTATAATAACTGTGTAACAAACAAGCGACGAGGGGGTCGCAAGCACAAATATAGGAATAAGATCCAATTCCATGGAAGGGCTGTTACAAACAATGTTGAACTGACGGAATTTGAGTTTCATAATGTTCTGAACCTTTCTAATGTTCAACTGACAGATGTACAAACTAAACTACTCAATAAAAGACTTGGTTTTATTCCTAGCTTTTTTATTAATGAACACAGCATTGTTAAGGATGTTTTGTCGTTCTGTCGTAACCTGAATTTGAAATTATTCTTTTCAGATAACACCTCTCAAATATCACTTGATTTCAAATTTCTGAAATCAGACTTTCAACCGCCCATGAACAAACATGTCTCTATTTTCCAACAATCTGTTCTCAGGGATTTACATTTTCATCATAATGAATCATACATTCTAGGCCAGAATATGTCACCCATGGAAAAGGCAGCCTTGGAGGAATTAAAGCATAATCGCGACATTGCCATTCTACCTGCAGACAAGGGTGGTGCCGTGGTGGTTATGAACACTGGGGAATACCTTGATGAGGGGAAAAGACAGTTAGCAGATACTAGATGTTATATGCAAATGTATATTGACCCGACTGGGGTCTTTAAAAAAGAAATAGACTCTTTTCTGAAACTAGCTGAGGATGAGGGTATCATAACAAAAAATACTGTTAAACATCTTACTGTAAAAGACCCACAGAAACAAATCTTGTATCTTCTCCCAAAAATACATAAGTCCATTTCAAAACCCCCAAGTAGACCCATTGTATCAGGGATAGGGTCCTTGACGGAACCACTATCAGCATTTTTTAACACAGTATCTCAAACCCCTTTTAACATCAGTTAGGGCCCGACTACAGCACACCACGCACTTTTTACAAATTTTGCAGGACACACAGCTAGAACCAGACTGGTTAATGTGCACGTTGGATGTTAAATCTTTATACACAAGCATTCCACACTGGGCGGGATTACAATCCCTGCAATACTGGCTTGAGAGAGCAAACTTATATCCTCCGGGCTTCAACACCTTACTTGTCTGCATGGCGGAACATGTATTAAACAAAAATGTCTTTTATTTCCATGGAGAATGCTTTTGGCAGTTACAAGGGACAGCAATGGGAGCTTCCTTTGCACCCATTTATGCTGACTTATTCATGGCCTATTTTGAAGAATGTATGAAATATGACAAACCACACAATATTTACATGGTGGAAATCGATATCTGGCGATGATATTTGGATGATTGCTGGATGGTGTGGAAGACGGATGAAGCATATCTAAAGGAATTCATGGAGTACCTGAATGGTAACATTTGGGGTATTGAGTTTACGGTTACACATAACAGGAGTACCATAGATTTTTTGGATGTTACTGTTTACCGTAATGCAGATGACACTCTAAGTACCAAAACATTCAGAAAATACCCTCAATACAATACTTTGTTACACGCCTCTAGTATGCACCCGAACCACACCATCCGCAACATCCCTAAGTCTCAATTTATGCGTATTAGACGCATTTGTTCATCTCATGATGAATTTGAACATGCCAGACTAGACTTATACCATAGATTTCAGGACAGAGGATATAGAGACATAGATATATATCAAGCTAGTTCATGGAGCAAAACCATAGACAGGAGAACATTGTTACAATACAAAAAATCAGAGCATGCTCATCAGGATTCTATCTTGAGATTTGCCACCACATATGGCAGGAACCAACCTATTGTTAGGGATATACTTAATTGCAACTGGAAAATTCTTTTGGCTAATGACACTTTAAGGTCAATACTAGGCCCTCAATGTCAGATGTCATACAGAAGAGGCAAGAATTTGGGAGGGCTATTTTCACATTACAAAAACAGAGAAGGGGGAGGTGCGATATATCATCAGACCACTATCAGTGGTGATAAACTAATTGGTACTTTTCCATGTGGTCACTGCTGCTCCTGTTTACAAGTCAGTACACTAAAAGAATTCACCAGTGCCAACACCAATCGGGTATTTAAAACCAGGGTGTTTGGTAATTGCAGCAGTACATGGGTTATTTACTTAGCTACCTGCCAATGTAAAGCTTTTTATGTTGGTCAAACCTCTAGGTCTCTTAGAATAAGGATGACAGTACATCGTAGTGACATGAGGAACAAAAAAGAAACAAATGCTTTATACAGACACACGATACAACATCCCAATGCCCAGTTTATGTTCATGATCATTGACAAAATTCAAGGAGATAGGAACAACCAACAGGGTTGGCACACCATTTTAAACCACAAGGAACAATATTGGATAACCAACCTTGGATGTTTATTCCCCCCAGGTCTGAATGACCATCTGTGAGTTTAACAGAACACTGGAGGATTTCATAATCATGGTTACAACAATAAACATTTACATAGATCAAGAATCAGTACGAACCATTCTATGGTGGTTAGGCCTACCAACGCTCATATTATACTCTATAAAGCAATATAAAAAATTGTTCAGAATACGAATATGTATATGTACGGTTTGGTATTCGTATCTGGTATGATGGCGTTTAACATTGAGTACTGTACAATTACAATGTTGAACTTGTATTATCTACAAGCATATTATTTCAATTTATTATAATCTATAATATAGCTGAGAATGAGGCCACTATATTCTTTTGGCCTTATTTTGTAATATATTATATGATCAGTACTTGGTTCATTATTATTTAGTTCTTTTGAACATGTGGTTATCACCCTTCACAAAATATACATATACTAATGGTATGTATTTTCTGCTTTTTTATACTATGATATGCATTCACAAATATTGACTATGGTATTGGTCTATTACCTTGTAATCTGCATGTTCATATAATGGCTTACTTCCAGAGCTTTGATTTTTATCTTTAAAAATATGACTTAATATCTACACCTCTGGCATTTTTATGTCACTGGTCATATGCTTTAATCAAGAAGGAATATGCACTTTGATACTCCAGCCACTGGGTGGTGCTGTAATATTGCTTCCAGGTAATTAGGGACTAGTATAAATGCAGGCTACTACATTTCATTCAAAAAAACTTTATTGTATTCATTGATAAAGGCTGAATAGCCGAAACCAGTCTGGATTTGGAGGAATTATAAATAAATAATAATTATTTCTTCATTACTGCATGTTCACTATCGTTTTTGTGTCTCTCTGTACATAAGATACTATAATAACTGTGTAATCTTGGTATTTCATGACTTTGTGTCAATCTGTACATAAGATACTATAATAACTGTGCAATCTTGGTATTTTATGACGTTGTGTCTCTCTGTACATAAGATACTATAATAACTGTGTAATCTTGGTATTTTATGACTTTGTGTCTCTCTGTACATACGATACTATAATAACTGTGTAATCTTGGTATTTTATGACTTTGTGTCTCTCTGTACATAAGATTCTATAATAACTGTGTAGTCTTGGTATTTTATTACTTTGTGTCTCTGTACATAAGATACTATAATAACTGTGTAATCTTGGTATTTTATGACTTTCTGTCTCTCTGTACATAAGATACTATAATAACTGTGCAATCTTGGTATTTCATGACTTTGTGTCTCTCTGTACATAAGATACTATAATAACTGCATTCTTGGTATTTTATGACTTTGTGTCTCTCTGTACATAAGATATTATAATAACTGTGTAATCTTGTTATTTTATGACTTTGTGTCTCTCTGTACATAAGATACTATAATAACTGTGTAATCTTGGTATTTTATGACTTTGTGTTTCTCTGTACATAAGATACTATAATAACTGTGTAATCTTGGTATTTTATGACTTTGTGTCTCTCTGTACATAAGATACTCTAATAACTGTGTAACCTTGGTATTTTATGACTTTGTGTCTCTCTGTACATAAGATACTATAATAACTGTGCAATCTTGGTAATTTATGACTTTGTGCTCTCTGTACATAAGATACTATAATAACTGTGTAATCTTGGTATTTTATGGCTTTGTGTCTCTCTGTACATAAGATACTATAATAACTGTGTAATCTTGGTATTTTATGGCTTTGTGTCTCTATGTACATAAGATACTATAATAACTGTGGGTAGTAATTTTAGTGGTTAGTGGTACTTTTGTCTACTTCTCATGCATTACTATATCAAGTTTTCTCGCATCTGTTTTTTGAACTGTTAGTAATGTGTGATCCCATGGGATATGAACTTCATCATTCTCTATTATACTTTGTCCTTCATGTCTCCAATGCTTCTGAGTTACTTTAATATTGTAATGTTTGCACAATCCCCAGTACAACAGTATTGCGCTTTTCAGTATACAGTCCTTCTGCCATTAGTGCATCACACCCAGCAACAAGATGCGTGACTGTTTCCCGTTCTGTTTTACAGAACCTGCATTTGTCTGTTTTTCCCACATCTTCATTGGACTTTGTAAACCAACATGCACATAGTACGTTATCCTGGGCCACCAACATT
The DNA here is from genome assembly GCF_019279795.1 of Protopterus annectens. NCBI lineage: Eukaryota > Metazoa > Chordata > Ceratodontiformes > Protopteridae > Protopterus > Protopterus annectens. The sequence goes on along the minus strand of NC_056744.1, from coordinate 432,694,158 downwards.
AAACTTTCATTTTTGATTTAAATTCACCTCTCCTTAAACATTACTGTCATATCCTGATTAACATGAGGTTGTTCCAGCAGTGTTCTGTACTTGCAGCTAGATTCATGCCTTTTGCACATTTCTTGCCTTCTCATCTGATCCTTTTTCTTATATTCTTTCTTTTGCTTTTTGGCACATTCAGCTGCTGCCTGGTTTGGTTTACTTCCCTTGTGTTCATGATAATGTTGGTATAGACTGCGGTGCAGTTAGTACCCATTGCAACACCCCTTTTCTATTTGAAATATTTATTCTTGAAAACAAAAAAGTGTTACTAGATATCACATCCTTAAAATTAAATACCACTCTAATCTTCATACTATTAAAATATAGATTGCATATAATAACGTCAGTAAACGATTGCAATCCACTTTGATACAGAATACAAGAACAAACATCGTTGACAACAATAGTGACAAATATATTGTGTATAAAATAAATATTGCTCAATTCATTTCAATGTTGCCATTTATCTTTCAACATGTTTTTAATCATCAAAAAAATGTTTCAAATGTTCATATTTAAAAATTGCCAATGGTTTAGTCTTTGATTTACCAGAAGAAACTATTGGTCTTAAAGGAGGGTCTAAAAGGTCTTCATGACCTTTTAGTATCTGTGGTCTTTCCAGTTGTTGTAGATGTCTTTTGAGGTACATACCAAAAGGGGGCGTTGTACTTTATAATGGGTCTAATGAGTGATGAGTAGAGGGGCGTTGTACTTTATAATGGGTCTAATGAGTGATGAGTAGAGGGGAACAATGACTTTTTTTTTTTTTTTGGATGAGAATCCTTTTGTGATGAGATGAGCCACGTAGAAGGATTTCTTGACCACTGTGGCGATGTGATTATCAAAGGAGAGACTACTGTCCACCTGTGTCCCAAGGTCTCATCACATTTTCGGCATTAAGCAGATTACCAGCTATGAGGTAGTTCATGGGTACAGAGTTTTTACCAAAGGGGATGATAATACACTTTTTGGCATTGAGTTTCAGGCCATGGCTTTCATACCAGGTATCTGTCTCAGTGAGGCCCTTTTGTAGTTTGTCCACATTGTTAGGAGTTTCGATTATGGCTCCTAGTTTGCAGTCAAGACCTTCTGTGTTGGCCTGCACTTCAGAGAAGTAGATACCAAACAAGAGAGGACCCAGGACAGAACCCTGTGGTACTCCACTTGTCACTGGTCTGATTTCGGATTTGGAATCCGCTGCTTTCACAGTGTGGGTTCTGTCCGTGAGCCAGTTGGCAACCCATCTTGTGACATAGGGATTTATACCTAGTTTAGTGAGCTTATCTACAATTACAGAGTGGGGGATGGTGTCGAAAGCCTTGGCGAGATCTAGATAAGCTGTGTGAACCATTTTACACTCATCTATGGCTTTGGTGACTGCAGGTTTTGGAGACATGATCTGCCTTTTACAAATCCAAACTGGGTAGGGTCCAGAGTTTAGAGATTACCAATGTCTTTGTTTGAGTTCCACGATGATACGTTCCATGGCCTTGCAGACCAGGCTCGTCAGGCTAATGGGGCGATAGTTCCCGGGGTCCGTGGCTCCCGCTTTGTGGAGTGGGATAACTGTCGCGGTGCGCCATTCAGTTGGTACAAAGCCTGAGGTGAGGCTATGATTGAAAATGGTACTTGGGTAGGGTGCCAGTTCATTCTGTAGTTCCTGTAGAACGCAGCCTGGGATATTGTCAGGTCCCATGGATGCTGTGTTCTTTGCTTTGGAGATTGTGTTTATTTACCTGTGCAGCCGTGATTATAGGAACTTTGCATTTTTCTGGTATAGAGATGGGCCCTCTAGGGGTGAGAGGGGGGATGTTGGCAGTATCGGTTGGTTCTGTATATTTAGTGCCATTGTGCTGTAACTCAGAGCAGATCTGAGTGTTCCCGTTTAGATTCTTGACCTAGCTCAAGAGATGGGAGGGTGGCCTAATGGCTAAGGTGTTTGTCTTACAAACACAAGGTGCAGGGTTTGAGTCTCACAAGGGACAATTAGCTAGGCTTAAAATGGCTCGCAAGGGCAGTTAGCCTAGTACTAATCTATGAACCTATGAACTTTTGGTATCTCAAATATAGGTGAAATTACTGAATGGGTTACCTGGAAGTATTTGTACAACCTATTATCAATAATGTATTCCCTGAAAAGTTTGTCCATAAAAGAATCCAAATGTCCATATGTTATATTAACCATGTTTTTGAAACAGCATTATACTCATCATTGTCCAAAAGAATCTCTAGCATTATACATGCATAGGTATTGCTGTCCGTATGGACTGCACCCCCCTCCATTTGGTTTCATAACATATTCCCTTGTTACCACATAACTCCTGAATATTCAAATTCAGAAATTTCTTATTGTAACATGACTTAGAGGGAGACCAAATATCCGTTTCATGTGATTTTTCAGACATATTTAAACAAGTATTAAAAGGAGAGTTAAATACACTCTTACATCTTAATTTTTTAGTAACACTGTCTCATTGTTACATTTCTTGAACACATAAGCTCAAGTTTTGCTTCTGTACAAACAACTTTAATTCCTTTTTAATATCAGCAATATTGAACTTTATCAAAAGAACATATGTAAAACCTTTTCTCAATAAACCATAACTACGCCTGTCCCTCCCTCCTAACCTCTCTCTCCATGGGACCCCAAGCACATCTCTGATTGATTCCTCTGCATCTGAAGTGTGTTCCTGCGCTGATTGGTTCTGCAAACTGCCAGTCTCTCAAATCTCTGCAATGGAAGGTATTCCAAAATATCACTTATCTGTAAAGAATTCTCCTCACTCAATATATTTTCAGAAACATGATGTTAAATAATGCCTCACTAACCCCTTGTTCATGTCACACTGAGATAGTGGGGATATGCCTTACCTTAGAGTAATCATTAATATCCTTTTTAATTTTTTTTCTGTATTCTTATATGCCAAAACAGCAAAAATGGATAAACGATCAGTAATTACGTCACTGTGGACACTAGCAATGTGGATGTTTTTAGGGGTAGTGATGACAAAGGCCCAGTCAGGTACGCTCACATACCCTGATTTATCAGTCTGACTCAGTAGCATGATGAAGTGAGTGAAATTAACTAGTTGAAGTTAATGGGTGGATACTCCATTGGTTAAGGTCCAGTTAATACTAGCATTTCCTAATATAATCACTTCTGATTCGATATCTTTCAAGGTAGCATTGAACAGCTTCCACACCTGGGGATTCATTCTTCCTAAGAGGCATAAATTCACAAATCAGCTTTGCCCTGTCAACATTAATATTAATCATTAATTCCTGGTGGATAGAATAAGGAATTAGCTGCAGTAACAATTTAAGTAAGTTAATCATAATTCAATATGATAACCTCCTTGACTCCATTACTCAGTCTGTCATCTGAGTATGTTGTAACCGTATAAAGTGAGGTAGCTATGAGTTCTGTTTTTTTAACTGTTTCTGTATTAGCGAGACCATCTGATTAGTAGTAGGTGACATTTAATTCGTATGTTTTTTGTTTTGATGTGATCCACTTTTAGACCTTCTGATTTCTTCCAGTTATCATTAGTAGAATAAATTATGGTTTCTCAGATTGGTCCAGGACTCGCATAAAGACTAGGATAGATATAAGACAGAAGAGATGTAGGATTATTTTCCTGTTGTTTGAGACTGTTGGATACTGTCTTTATTTTGCATTTAGTTGTGGCAATACAGTTTAACAAGTAATGTTTTACCTCTTAATACCAAATATCCATCAAATTATAAATTTATATAAACCTAAAAATATCTCATTTATTCCTTTTCCAATTAATTTTATTATCCGGTTCATGGTCATAGGGGGACCAGAGCCTATCCCAGCATATGATGGTTGCAAAAGCAGAAAACTAATCTCAGACAGGGCACTAGTATTTTTGTAGGGTGCACACACACACACACACACACACACACACACACACACACACACACACACACACACACACACACACACACACAGTTACTCGCTCACACAGCTTACATGCAATTTGTAGGAAAACCAGTTCCCACTGGGGATATTGAAGGAAACTCATGCACCCAGAAGAAACTCACAAAGACACAGGGCATATCGTCTCTGTTCAGAAGGCACCCTTGCTGAGAACTAAAGGAGGACAACAAGCAGTACTAATTGTTTTACCACAGTGATGTTCCTTGTAAATAGTTGAAAGCTCTGTATATAGTAATTATTTATTTTTTTTAATAAAAATGTATTTTTTTTTTGTAATTTAGAGAATAGTCATCATGTCATTGCAAATTATCAGTTTTGAAAGTCTAATAAATTATTGCAAAGAAAGTAAACTTATTGTATGATGCAAAAACTCAGGAAGCCGTATTTTCCATGCAGGAAAAGGGTAGGAGCTCCTGCATGGAAAATGGCCACTGAGCAATTCAGGATAGTGCCGTTTTCACGTGCACGAGGGGTCCTACACTGTTCTAGCACGGAAAACCAGCAAATATGCAAATCACCTCATTTGCTGGTGAAAAACATGCAAATAAGGTGATGTTGCGATTTACCAAGCTGCCAGGTCTCTGTGCAAGAACAGTGTCAGTGCAGAAATATATTCAGAAAATAACTGAGTACATTTCTGCAACTGACCAAATGGAGGCATGACAACTCATGGAAAAGCATGCATTATGTACATTACACATGCCAATGTCCAAATATAAAGCCATTGGCATTAAACTTTTTTTTTGGCCGATCTCGGACGTTTAAGCACAGGGCAGTGGCGCACAAAAGTGATCGTGCCAAAAATAAAAAAAAATGAAAAAAGTCAATTTTAAGTTAATTCTGCATTTTGTCATTATAGTTAATGGCATGCAGAATGTAAACAATACCAGGGAGAACTGGTTGTCAAGGGGAAAGGGTCGGTTTTAGTGCAGTAACTAATGATCTACCCACTGGGTTATGCAAATGAGGGGAGTTATACTGAATCACAGATTTCTTCAAAGTGTCAGCTTGTACCTAACTGTGTAGGTGCAACAATACAACAGTGCAAGTGTAAGAGCTGAATGACTTCACAAGGGGGTATGTCATGCTTGCTGTAAGCTCATTGGAGCTCTGTGGCCTGTGTTTGCCCTTAGCTAAGCACAGCTAAAGAAAGGGGTGTGTCAGATGTGCCTGAGCAGTGTGTACATAGCCTAAATGGGTGTGCGTGCCACACACCGGGTTTTAAACAAAAAAAAAAAAAAAAGAGGAAATAGGTTCATAGATTAGTACTAGGCTAGCTGCCCTTGCAAGCCATTTTAAGCCTAGCTAATTATCTCTTGTGAGACTCAAACCCCACACCTTGTGTTTGTGAAACAAACACCTTAACCATTAGGCCATCCTCCCATTTGGGAGCACTGTTTACATTTGAACACTGGGTATCCGTGGTGCGCCTATGGGCTTAGATAGGGAGGACCTGGGAAGGGGAAACAGCAGTAGGAAGGCAATCAAGGAGAACTAGCATAGCTGACAAGTGGAATGTATCAGAATTAGCCAATTACACATGCAGCATCCCAGCACACAACTATAAACTATGCAAACACCCTACAGACTGCTTTTTCCCACAAACTCTACACCACCGGTGGACAGGGGATTTTTAACTGGCAAAACTAACTAAAAATGTTAGAAACTGCAGCTGCTTTACTCCATCAATATGTGCTAGAGACTGAGGGTAGTGAGGAGGAGAATGCTGACAACCAACCCACAGTGAGGAGGAGGAGAAGAGTGCACAGTCCCAGGGTAAAATACTAGGGCGTAGATGAGTGGAGATAGTGGAGTGCTATAGGATGGACAGGGACATTCTACAGCCTCACACACAGGACTAATAGAGGGGAACCCATCCCAGTGGATACCAAGGTATGTGTAGGCTTAAGAATACTAGCCACAGGTACCTTCCAAAGACCAAATGGGGATATCATGGGGGGTCTCACAGGCATCAGCATCCAAGGTACTCCACCAGTTCCTGGATGCCATGGCACCTTTTGTCAATGAGCTCATATATTTCCCCATGAGGCGTTGACCAGAAGTATGCACCTCTTCCACCGTATAGCAGAATACCCTGAGGTAGTTGGTGCTATAGACTGCATGCACATCCACATCAAAGCACCACCCGGCAAGCGGGGTAGGGTCTACATAAACTGCAAGGGCTTTCCCTCCATCAGCTGCCAGGTTGTATGCGATGCCCAGAGCATTACCATGAATTCGTGTGCTGGCAGCCCTGGAAGCTATCATGACTCCCACATCTGGCATTGCTCACAGCTGCATCAGGCGTTTGCTGGGCAGAGATCCCATATGGCCATCTAGAGGGGGATGCTGGCTATGCACTGGAGCCATGGCTAATGACACCCATCAGAAATGCGCACACACCTGAACAAGAACACCATAATGAGGCACACGCACTAACCAGGATTAATGTAGAGCATGTGTTTGGGATGCTCAAGTCATGGTTCCACTGCCTTCACATATCCGTTGGAGCCTTGCAGTACTCTCCAGCTACATGTACACAAATGTTCATAGTATGTGCCATGCTACACAATATGATTCTGCGGAAACAGCTGCAGCAGGAACAGCATGGGGCAGGGCCACACAGCCTCCCCACCATTGCCAAGGCCAGCACAGGCACAAAGGGACTCAGAGGAGAAACATCTTGAGCCTGCCCCTGTAGGCAGAAGGAGGAATGTCCAGTATGCCCATGCCTTGGCAAAGAGGCAATGCATAGCACACACACACTGACACTGTAGAGACCCAGGGACTGATACCTCTCTCTGACTTGCACATACAGTAAAAGTGATGCCAAACATGACACTACCTGTGCTTTACCATGTATAGGGAGTGTACTACATGCATCTAACATAGTCAGCCCTCCAGCACCATCCTCAATACTGGCTCAGCAACAAGGTAAATCACCCTTCCTATCAATTACTGAATGCAGTAGTATGTTCTCATACTTGCATGTATGATATGGATGCAAGCATGCAAGGGAATTTGGTGGCTGAATGGGATAGCAGCAGACAGCTATATGGGACAGCAGGAAATTCATAACAAATATTGGTGTCAACATACTAGGCAGCACTACACAAGGTGATAACTACCACCACAGTACTTGTGATGGCCCAAATAACTGAGGGTGTCAATAGGTCACACGCATGGAGGTCAATGAGGGTCACATATCCACCACCAGCCTCACCCAGCAGAACAGGTGTAGATGACCATAAAGAAAGGCCAGGCTAAGGCCCCCAAATGATGGCAATGGTGAACAGCCCCCCACCAGACCTACACAGCCATACTACAACAGGTCTGGCAGTTGCATTTTACTTCTGAAGGGTAAGATGTCTGAAACTGAAATATATGCCATTAAGACCTAACATGTGTACTCTACTGATATACCCCCTTTCTGCATGATAGGTCACAATACAATATGAAATGGAAGCCAACAGAGTAACCAAAATACCAGTACAGTCATTGCAAATGTTTAAAGTCTTCAGGTGTGCACCCCCCACACACACACAATCCCATGTAGAAATGCAGTAACATGTAAGTTTGAGGAGTAATATCACTGGAACACAGATTGCCAGAGCTGTCCCAATCTACATGATAGATTGTTGCATGTGTACAATATGCAGGGATCAGTGTGCTAAGTTTGTTGTGTGTTTAATATTGCCTGCAAGTGGGCAGCATGTGGGCCTGGATGGTTGTATCTCAGTGGCCTAAGTACAGTACAGTGGATGACAGGGCCATGTTCCAACAACTCCCATGCCAATCACACTGCTTCTCAGCTACACCCATGTCATCAGTTGTACATGCTCACTGTCCAGATGTCAATATCTGTCACCATCAGAAAGCTGGACATGCCAAGAACAGGGTCCCATACACAGAAGCATTATACAGGTGGAAGTAACCTACACAGAGTGCATATAAAATAACTGTCAACAGCACACAACTTTGGAATTATACATAGAGGTTAGCATCACATTAGTTGTCCTTCTAGTATGGAATACTGGTATTCTGGCCAATCACTGGCAGACCACAAAAGGCACAGTTATAAAGTGATGACAGGCTGCCCATGTCCACTCACAAGACAGCATAAGGGGAATGTCCCAGGTATATTTGTGAGTCAGGTGCAAGTAGCTTCCATATCACACATGCACGCAGCTCACCCCATCATCAGCCACAGGTTTATCATGGGTCATATCCTTGCTGTAGGGAATGAGTACAGCATGAACCTATCTCTGTTTGGGAATACATACATGATGCTGCATGCTGAATAGGTGTCCAGTGCAGGTGTGTCCCCTGCTGTAAGCAGCCACCCGACCACATCCAGACCCGTGGATCAGTATGAACAGGAAGGATTGACAGGAACACCTCAACCACTCACCACTGTCACCCCAGGGTAATCCACTGGCTTGCAGCCTGGGAACGTATGACTGACAGAATGCACTGACCTGCTACAGATGGCCTGCAGCATTCTCAAATGGCCTACAGTCCTCTGGCAAAGGCCCATGCTTCACCCATAGTGCTAATGTATGCAATGTCACAGGGTCCTAACTAACAGCCTAACACAGTAAACAGAAAACAAATGCAAGGCCATGTTGACAAATGCCAGTAGTATAACTTCCCATGTCCTACTGCAAGGACTGTGGACCAGGCCATAAATACTACTGGGATAAAGGCCCAACTTTAGGGATACCTCTGAGATATTGCTTACATAATGTAAGGAAGAGGAGAGAATAACAGAGGGGGGGGGGTGTAGAAGCATGGATGCCATGGTGGGTGTGAAGTCTGAAACTCTAATGTCCACCCATAATACCCCCTGACTGCATACCCATGAATGAATAGCCACAAAAGTGCTTATAAACCACAATGTGAAGGTAAACTGACCAGATATATGAGTCCTGCCTCTGGATAACCTGGGTATATCTGTACAGCTGAGGGGTATGGCCCCAGCAGGATATGAACATTCCATGAAGTTGTGAAAAGTACAAGAAGGGGGGTCCCCAACCAGCATACTAACAAGGTGCTGGACCATTTACACATAACCACTAGTCAATTGTCTGCAGCTACCCCTCCACAATGGCAGGAGTGTGCCAGAATGGGAGTCTATATGACTCAGAATATTGGTCTCAGCTTCATTCATCTTGTATTTCCCTGGTAAATAACTGTGAGCAAAGAATGATAACTGAGGACATGATACATCACAGTGTAAAACAGTACATATGTCAGAAAATCTATGCTACAACCAACCATGTTACACAAGCAGCACAGACAGCAATAGTTACAGTATCCTCTGTATGTTACACCCATTGTGTCTCCATATTGGCAACCTATCTACAGATATCCTGCAGAAACAGTTTGCTAGGTGTAGCTGTAGCACACAAAACCTTGAAATGGAGTCCAACCCTCCCTGGAATGGATGCACACACTCAATATAGAAAGTCTTACTGGGCATGCTCTCACACTTAAAGAAATGAAGCCCATGTCTGACAACACAGTGGACTACAGATATCGGTTGCTTGCAGATGTCTGTGCACACACACCAAACTGTACACCACTAATACTTCACACACACACACGCACACACACACACACACACACACACACACACACACACACACACACACACACACACACATTGGAGAGGAATACTCACACATATCTAAGGCCAACATAATATAATATGTCAAACGTACACACACACAGAGACGTGGGGAAGAGAGTGAATCCCATTATAAGGCCTTTCCCACCCAGTACACATCTCATTGGCCTATATCACATGATGTGCTGATGTCATTCACTGTAGAAATTCCTTTGGTTAGCCCTCAGCCCTATAGTCTCAGTGGTTCTTGTGATAACTGTATAACACTATAGTACAAATAAGTATCCATGTAGCAGTTGTAATTTCAGTCCTGTCAAATGTAAAGTTGTGTGTGTGAGAGTGTGTGTGTGTGTGTGTGTGTGTGTGTGTGTGTGTGTGTGTGTGTGTGTGTGTGTGTGTGTGTGTGTGTGTGTGTGTGTGTGTGTGTGTGTGTGTGTGTGTGTGTGTGTGTGTGTGTGTGTGTCCATTCATACTCACTACACTTCCCTTACCCCTCCTTTAGCACTGCTGCTGATGTCACTCACCTTCAAAGATACTTTTGGACAGCTCTCCACCATATAAGCTAAGTGGCACTTGCAATAGCTGTATAATGCTATAGTGTAGTAAACTAGTTAGGTAGGCATTCTAATCCTGGTCCTGGCAACTGTGAAAATGTGTGTGTTTGTGTGAGACAGTGTGTGTGTGTCTTTACAGACACCTAATTTTGTGGTCATTCACACTCACTACACTTCCCTTACCCCTCCTTTAGCACTGTTGCTGATGTCACTCACCTTAGAGGCATGTTTGGACACTGCTCTACTTATAAGCTCAATGGTGCATGTGATAAATGTGGAACAATTTAGTAGCAATAACTACATAGATAGGGGTTTGAATCTCATTCCTAGCAAGTGTGTGTGTGCATATATGTGTTTGTACCTTAAAGATTTTGGCCCCATTTACACCCAGTACACTACTCAGTGTCTGACATTAGTAGTCTTGCAGATATCATTCACCTTAGAAGTATCTGTTGGCAACCCTAAATCATCTAAGGTCAGTGGTGCGTGTGGTAAATGCATAACATAAAGGTCTGCAAACATAGTTAGATAGAGGTTTGAACCTCACTCTTGACAAATGTAAATGTGTGTGCAAGGTGAAATCTCTCACCCACTACATCACCCAATTCCAGTATTTACAAGGGCTGGTGATTTTCTAACCTTAGAAGTACCTTGGGACAACATCCATCCTATAAGCTCCATGGCCCATGTGATAAATGTGTTAACACTGTAGTAGCAATACATACCCTAGGTAGGGGTTCAAAACTCAGTACTGGTAAGTGTGTGTGTGTGTGTGTGTGTGTGTGTGTGTGTGTGTGTGTGTGTGTGTGTGTGTGTGTGTGTGTGTGTGCAATAACCAGATCCATTGCGGGGTGGGTTTTGCTAAATTATTATATGTCCCAGTGTCCACATTACAAGGCCAACATTTGTCAAACACCATAGTGGTTGGTGTAGACAATCCACAGCCCTAAATGTGTAGTGCCATGTGCAATGACTATGTGACAGTATGGATTAGTTAACAATATAGGCAACCCTTCTAATACTCAGAGACCACTCCCCACCCAGGAATCATACACAAATACACTTTGCTAGGCAGCAACCACTATATCAGTAGTTCTCCTGCATACTGCCTCAGAGATAGTACCCACTGTGTGATTGGAGTGGACTCCATGTCAAACTGATGACCAGACATGACTGGTGTCATACAGGGTATGGACCCATGTCCTCTCATGTTTGGGATCAACCCTTCTGAGGTGCAGGAGAACAGAAAGGCACCCTGGCTGATAATGTTTGCATACAACTGTAAGGTGGGTGGTACCATTCCCAATCCATGTGATGTTGACATCATGCCCAAAGGCCACTTGACACCTATGGCTGTTGTCAGAACCCTGGATGTTACCTCAATGCCAAGAGATGTGCCGCCATTACCTTTGGGAACACCATGGCTTACATGAAGTAATACATTGGTAGTAGTCCACTGAGCAGTGATGTTGTTATAACAGAATGGGGACCACAGGTTGACAGTCAGCTGGCTGTTGACCACAACAGTGCCACTGACATCAGAAAGTACTTTGATGTGTTACATCTCCTGACTAAGTGTGTGTTATCCAGCAAGTAAAATGACATGGCACTCTGTTCCATCCCCTCATTAGCCCAATCAATGTGTACAGTGGCCCTTTTGCCATGTTCCCCACTGGACACCTGCAACAACTGTAGAGTCTGCAAACATACCCCACAAAGGGAATACCATGCCTTATACACATGCCCTGTATGGACAGACTCCTATAACTCCAATGAATTCTCGTATCATACTGTCTATGTAGGTGCAGTCACTACCTCAGTTACATCGCCATGTCTCATCAAATGAGGTCAGGAATGCTACTTATGAAGAAACCAATCTGTCCACACTACATGCTTCAGAGACCTCAAGAGCACTTCCACACTTAAAAGAACATGCATGTGGGACATAAGCACAACGCAGACACTGTCAATGTTATGGAATATAAATCACATACATGTGAACTAGTGCACATCACTGGCCACCCACAACAGAAGTCTGGATGAGTGGATGGATAATACAATGCTCACCCCTGGGAACCACTACAGTGACTACACTCCTGAGCCACACTGGGGACTATTTTCATGTGGCCCGATGCTAGGGTATTCCCTTGGGCTAGCCTTGTAGAGTCTTCAGGCCCATTCACTCACTACACACCTATGAAGCAATGATCCTATGGATCTCAGTACTTGCAAGTGTGTGTGCGTGTGTGTGTGTGTGTGTGTGTGTGTGTGTGTGTGTGTGTGTGTGTGTGTGTGTGTGTGTGTGTGTGTGTGTATGCTTATTAGCAATTAGAGGTGGGTCCAAACCACAACATGTACCATTCTCCATATGCAATCACTGTGTTACAGACTGGGGATTTCTGTGCACATACTGTACCCTGCATATGACATGGTGGATGTGTTACCACACTGCCATGTCCCATGGTCTTGCTACAGGGCCACATCCTGGTGACACACAGATGCCTAGAACAGAAATGGGATACAGTATGTGAGAACACATTCAGTCAGCATTTCACTTGTGGAGGGAGAGAGGGGTAAAGCTGGCACTGAATGCGTTGCCAAGACTGTGGCCAATATCTGTTGTCTCAGGATAGATATTAGCATTGTGCAGTTACTCACAGCACTTATGTTTAATGCTGTGGAGGTTGTTGGGTTGTTGATGTAACTATCAAAGGCTGTTGTGATTGTCATCAGTGTCTGCTGCATGTCTGCCATCATAGATGACTGTAGGGGATTCCATGAGGAATCCAACATTGTGTTTGAGGCTAATAAGGGAGTTCAACAGTCATGAGACACCACCTTTCTCTGCAACAGTGTCCTCCTTCTGATGTACAGTTTAGTAATGGCAGGGCATCATCACATTGTCTCCCAGTGTTTGGAGAAAAGTGTATGGGTTCTGTTGGCTCTGGCTAACACCACGCATTCGTGTACCTGTTTGTACAGTGCACATGTGTATGACTCCACAGTCATGCAGCTATTTCCCATTACCCTGGGTGCAGTAAAGCCATTCACCCCTGTTTTCATGGCTGCAAAGTCAACTTTGGAGAGGTTTTGCAAGGTGGTTAACTTTGTAGAGAGTGTGGCTGACATGTTAAGTTCCATGTTGATTACAGTCTGTGTGGATCTCACCATGCAGGGATTGACATCTGTGGATGAGCATCAGTCCCATATTTAAGTAGTCAACACAGGTTATGGTTGTTGCATCCTCTATCGGGGGTCAGTATGAGCTTGTCCAGGGCATTGGAAATGATGAATCCCAGAAGTGCTGGGCCACTGTACTGGCATTTGGCTACTTTCCCCAGGGGATGGAGGGGTAGTTGAAGACTCATACTATGTCAGTGTTGCATTAGACCATCACAGATGGCAAGGTGTTGAGGAATGTGCATTGACAGTCTAGGGGCATAGATGTGGACCCATAACAGGCTACGGTCTGGATTGCACTATTACGCCAAGGCAGTTGTCCCAGAAGTATCTCCAATGCATTATGCTGGGATACTAGTCTGGAGGTGTTCCTATCCATAATGAATATGGAGACAACATCACCTGTGGAGGTGTGGTGTGGTCCATCTTTGGGGTCTGACAGCTGTGGAATGTGTCATAGCTTGATACTGCAGGTCTGCTGTCTGATGCTGTGAACCACCTCTCCATTACAGCAGACATATGTCCTCCACACCAACGACTGCTCTGAGTGACTGCATCCTGACAGTCAGATGTCTACTGTTGAGCAGCATGACCCTCAGATTGCATACATGTCTAGCTGTTATGGTTTTAATTACATTAGGAACACTGCCTAATAAGGCATCATAGGGGTGGCAAGACACTTAGCCAGTACCTGGAAACCCAGCAGTGACAGATGTAGGACATCTGTGGCAAGTCATTGGGTTCTGTCAATCATGTCATCCCAAGCAGGGAGGTACGGAATCTCCTGAGAATGACACAAAACACATAAGACAATGTTGCAGTCAATCATCTGTTGATAGTACCCCAGCATCATTCTGGGTGATGCCAGTACACTGCTTAGGGCTACTGTCACACCTCCCTGGACCACATAATCAGAGAGTTCAACCATGTCTCTTGTCATGTAGTCCAGGAAGGTGTGTCCCAAGTCATTCACACCCACATGGATACAGAGTGATACTCATAGTTGTTGTGGAGTGCCATTATTGGCTGTGTCATGTATTGGATGCTGGCATGTGATAGATATTTGGCTGTTACCTGCTCCATATTCAACTTAGTGAGTGGGATATGTGTATGCCTCACTATTGAGTTACCCATGATCACTGTATTGTGCAAGGTGGTTAGCCTTAGGAGCTTAGGTTGATGGGCACACTGTGTAGGTTAAATATGTATCCCTTGGCATGTGCCATGTCGTGGTGTCTGAGTGGGTGTCTGTTTTGCTGGTCTGTGCTGTTTGGGTAAATGTCCATTGAGTGCCTCTGGGAAGGTGAGTGTGTGGCTTTTCACTGTATGTCATGGCTGTCAAAGTGGGTGTCATGGTGAGTTACGTGTTCCACATGGTGTGGTGCAGGTGTTGATCTTATCCTCTTGACCTGCTAGTCCAGTCTTTGCTGGAGACTGCATATGTCCACATTGGGTGATATATGGGAAGCCCTCACAGGTCTGAGTGTTTGGAGTTTAGAAGGAAGGGTTGTCTGTGTACATGAGACAGTTGCAACAGTGCCTCAGAATGGACAAGTGCACCAGTTTAATGGGTGAAAGCACAGAAAACTGCCCTTCAAATATGCTAGGAGGGGTGGACATAACTAGTAAGTACTGGGGCTGCATCTATGATGAACAAGTACTACTGAAAGCTCCCATGTGTGCCACACTTGATACAATAACCTGGTGAAGTGCCAAGTCATAACGCAAGTTGAAGTACAAGGCAGAAAGAAATAGCACTATGTACGGGTGGAACAGAAGGCAGACTGTCTGCCACCTGTAATACCTTACCACAACTGTGCAGTTATCAGCAGCTTTGTCAATGTGAAAGTTCAGTAAGGTCTATAGCACTCACAGTAACTACGTAAAACTATAGTAGACATACCTAGATAGGAAGGAGTTCTAATCCCAATACTGGCAAGTGTGTGTGTGTGTGTGTGTGTGTGTGTGTGTGTGTGTGTGTGTGTGTGTGTGTGTGTGTGTGTGTGTGTGTGTGTGTGTGTGTGTATGTGTGTGTGTGTGAATCATGTACTGTCTGGATTATACCATTTTGACTTGAGTACTAGCATTCACACTTCCCCTCACCCCATCTAGTAGTCCTGTTGATGTCATCCACCTTAGAAGTACCTTTGGACTAGACAGAAATGCATCAGCTCTGTGGCACATTTGATAAGTGTGTAGCACTACAGTAACAATAACTAGATAGGCAGGGATTCTAATCACCCTAATGGCAACTGTTTGGATGTGTGTGTGTGTGTTTGTGTTAGAATCATGTAGTGTGTGGGTTACACCATTTTTGACCTGTGTACTACCCTTTACACTTCCCTTCATTCCAATTTAGTATACTGTTGATGTCATCTATCTTAGAAGTACCTTTGGAATAGGTGGAAAAGTATAAGCTCTGTGGTGCATCTGCTAACTGTGTAGCACTATATTATGAGTACCTGGATAGGCAGGAGTTCTAATACCAATGCTGGCAAATGTGTGTGTGTGTGTGTGTGTGTGTGTGTGTGTGTGTGTGTGTGTGTGTGTGTGTGTGTGTGTGTGTGTGTGTGTGTGTGTGTGTGTGTGAGGATCATATCTTGTGTGGCTTATGCCATTTTGATGTGTACACCATACATGGCTGGTGACCACCTCCCGCTACCATTAATTTATATAGTGTGGTAACAGCATCTGCCTCACATGCAGCAGGTTAAACCATTGTACAGTCCAATGCACAGATGTGTCTGGAATATCCATATGTTTGCAATCTAATACATGGTTAGAAGTGGTCTGTACTCTTAACAATGTCCATGTATGTGATATTAAAGCCAAATAGGCCACAGTGAGTGCACTGACACATATGGCAGCATGAGGTATCATACCTGACTGAAACATCATGCTGATATGACGTCTGTCACCCTCACAGGTGGCCAGCCTTGTAGGTGCAATACATGACTCCAGATGCTTGGTTTTACAAGTGAACTGTTCTTTTTATGGGTCACTTTAAAAGCTGGAAGAGGTGTGGACTGACATATTGTGGTCCTAATTAGTATGTAACAGGAACACCTTGCATCTTAACAGGGGTGTGTACACAATTTATATCCACTGTATACCACTAATGTGTCACAGATGTCCCTACTTTAGGCCATTTGTCCAGCCCTTTTGCTGGCATCTGTCCAAACATCTTGGCACTGCCAAGTTGTGAGGTATGCTACAGGAATGTTGAATTCACATCAGATAGGCAACCGTGGTGACTACTGTGGTGCAATACAGTTAATTCCAGCACAAGTGAACATGCACAAAAAGCAATATAGCTATTACATAAAGCAATATAGCTATTATTGATGGTTGTGTGCATGGTAAATTGAATGCCCTTCACATGCCTGGGGTATTGCCAGGTAACAACAGAACAATGTCATACTCATCAGCTTCAGGCTGCTGTCCCGTATGCAGACCAGAGGGTCCTAGGTGGTTGTGAGAGAGAGTTTTTGTCAGCAGACTCACATGGGGCCTTGGTATGGATGGATGTAGCATGTCTGCACAGCTACAGTACTAACCCCAATAATACACAATGTCCTGTCCTCACCATAGATGTGCACCTCTGTGCATTAGAAAACCCCATCCACAACTGTAATCGGACGTGACACATGGATGTAGATACAATACAGATACATCTATGTCTCATACATTAGTGTACTAATCCCCACTGGGCCCTTACCTTCATGCTCCTCATCGTGTGTGTGTGTGTGTGTGTGTGTGTGTGTGTGTGTGTGTGTGTGTGTGTGTGTGTGTGTGTGTGTGTGTGCGCGTACGCACAACCTACCTCCACAATGCTTCCCTCTGCTTCATGGCTTGTGCATTGGGTGGGTGCCCCACATTTGGTGAGGAGCTCCTAGGTGGGTGTCAGTGGGGGCTGGATGGCTGGGCCCTCACCTGTGGCTAGCCGGTCCTTCGCTACAGTAGCAGCCCATTGAAGGGCATGGCAAATGAGGTCGGTGGCCCACTGCTGCACATGCTCATAAGTTCTGCTGTGCATGCCGACATCATTTACCCTGTGGACCACACTGTTCCACCGGGAAGTCCTCTCACACACATCTTCTGCTGTCTGTCCGAATAACAAGGCATAATGTCCAATCACATTGGGTGATGATGTCAGTTTCCCCAACAGAGAATGTTGGTAGGTGAGCCCTCTGCATATTACCTGGAAGACATAAACAGGAAAGACCTCATACAGTTGTCAAAGTGCACATCAACAGTGTATATTACTTGCAAATAATCCACACTACACCATAAACCTCCAAGCTATCATGGATATAGCAGCTTGCATTACACTCCTGGCCCTAAGCTATCTTATTCCCCCCAATGTTGGGCACTTGATTACATAATCCTCTATTCTCCATTCATTTCTGTGTAGAGGGTTGACAGTGGCCATCTTCCATGAGAATGCTGCGTGGATGGTGGCAGATCTGTGTTTGGCTGTGGTGTGTGATGGAGTTGTAAGAATAAGCCTAAGTTCATGTAGGAAGCAGACAGTGATGTTATTATGCCCCATGGAGATATGCTGTTGTTGCCATCTGTAGGCAATATGTACATGCTCACCATTGCTGAGGGGAGGAGTGTGGTTGATGTGCATATCCCCCTGTACAACTGGGGTGGACAGGGTGGTGATGTTCCCACCTAACCAGTGTGATGCAGGTTGCCTATATTCATGGCATGTGTGTATGAGGTGTTCTTTACCCCCAGTACAGGGTGAATTGTGTTGTTTCCTCTGAGACTTACAACATATGTGGAGACACAGTTGCAATTGTCCTTGGTGGTGTGGATATGTCTGATTTGTAGTCATAGTCAGCCTTACAGGAAGTCACCTGTGAACTTACATGGTTGCTCAGATATAGGTGGACTTGCTTCCAAGTTGTTGCCTCCACCTATGTGTTCCTGTACAGCCAGTGTAGCAACCTATTATGTGGCTTGTGTATTGCTGCTGTCCACCAAAGGGGATTACTCTACCTTGGTCAAAGCTGGATATACAGGTCAGGTACTACTGAGTCCAAATAGCTACAGTGGATAATAAATGTATACACCCCTGTTACAATGCCTAGTATTTGTGCAAGTGGAACATGACACCACAATAACTCATTTCAAAACAATTCCCACCTGTAATGTTACCTATAGCCTGTACAATTCCATTGAAAACATAACAATCTGGTCTGTGAAAACATATGGAAATAATAATCAGTACAATACGCCAGTTGAATGAGTGTGCATACCATTAAACTGATGTGTTGTGTATGCACCTCTTGCAATGGTTACAGAATTATTTATTCTTGGTTTGGACTCTAACATCATGGCACATCTTCACTTGACAATAGTTACTCACCTTCCTAGAAACACATTTGATTGTATTTCAAGTGGAATTGTAAAGGTTAGGAGTCACATTCAAGATGAGAAACATTATGAAATGTTCTTCTGTGGTCTGATTGTCATATATAGCACACAAACCTGGCATTCCAAAAGGGGTGTGTACACTTGTGATATCCACTGTATATAGGTGTTGATATAGCTGGTAGTGGTAGGCATGGACAGAGGATCATAACACAGTTGGACACTTCTCTGATTACTACCTGATAATCATGCCTACTCTTTACCCATATCAGTGTCAGGGCAATGCAACAACCAGTAGATGTAAACATGTATGTCTGTTGTATGCACTGTCACTGATATTACACACATGTGTAACATGCACAACCTATGTACCTGACTGCTTGAAACCCATGTGATTAGATTTGTGCCTTCCAGCTGAACATACGCATACATACACATGCTCATGGGATACCTGGTATACATTTCTGTTCTATGTTAGTATGGCACACTGTATTTACAGTCTTGCTGCTCAATCATACTTCTCAACCTGTTATAGCAGTACGTCTGGAGAATGGCACACATAAATGGGTGACAAAGGGGACATCGAAATTGATACTATATTAATATAACTGCACCATACATTAGTACGTTGATTGCACAGTAGGCTTTGACATCACTGTGATAGCCTGGAAGATGTCCAACAGTCATAAGTAGGCTATTATGTTGCAATGTCATTGCTCACAGACCTGCCAATGGTTTGGCTGACATAACACAGGTATATGTGTATGTGACTACAGATATCAGTCACAAATGTGCTTATTGTCCAGCAGAATACTGTACAGTTGAATGTTATTAATTCACTATATCACATGCAGTTCAACACACATGACTGTAACAGTACTTTACTAAGCACATGCCCTATATAGGTCTCTCAGCTTTACAAGACAAACATGTGTCATACTCATATTCACAGGTAACATGGATAAGGACAACATCCCATTAACTGGCCTAGCAGTGGCACAGTCACAACTGTTTGACATACACCACAGTGGTTGTCATATATAGCTGCCCTTTCCCAGGGTGAGTCAGGCTCCTGAGCTGTGATTCTACCTCGCAACCTCTCAGAGAATCACATCTGGACAAAGCTTAAAATGATGGGGGGATAAATTGGGACAGACTGTAAAATATTCCTGTTACAAACATAGGAAGTTTGTAGAATGATACATTTTGCATTACTGTGAATATTCTTAAGGATGTGGAGTCTTAAACTCAAGTGTTTGTCATTACTTGATGACTTTAATCCTCAGCTATTTGCCAGAAAAATACAGATTTCATGAGGAACAGACAAAAAACTTTGATGGAAAAATCTGGAAATTCTATGAAGATCTGCACAGTTGAGAGGTATGTCTGTGATCTCTCCACTGCAGAGAAGGCCAGATGCTATGGCCATAGCAGCTGTTCAGCAGGACATTAGTACAAGAAGTCTTGTTGGGACATATAGCCCTCCAAATCAAATTTGCCATTATCATAGACAAAATACTACATTCAATTACATGCTTACATGTTCTACTTACCTTTTTTCATTCTTTTCTGTTCCAGTTTATGTTTTATTTGTTCTCTCTCTCTCTCTCTCTCTCTCTCTCTCTCTCTCTCTCTCTCTCTCTCTCTCTCTCTCTCTCTCTCTCTCTCTCTCTCTCTCTCTCTCTCTCTCTCTCTCTCTCTCTCTCTCTCTCTCTCTCTCTCTCAGCACAACAGGGATAGAGCTGGTTTGAATAGGTGGCAGCATGGCTTTTGTAGGTGACGCTCATGACCAGATGATGGCCTGTGCACCTATTGGGGTTCCCCACTTGCTAACTGCATGCAGAGCAGCTGTATAGTTCTTCCAATAGCTAATGTCATGGCAACACACTCCTATAATTGAGTACTCCATGTGGGCATTGGCCCTTTCCCTTACTTGTGAGGAAGACATCCATGGAGTTGTGTGAGCTACTACCTCTTACAATAAGACTTGTGGAGACAAGCTAACTAAATGGTGGAGAAGGTTCAAGACTTAGGGGCAGAATGTGAGTATTGCTGTTATATGTTTGGAATACTGCTAGTTTAACAGAGTTTGTCTGCGCATGTTATTTCTGCATAGGTTTCAGTCTGACAAAGTTCTGTCTCTGCATAGCTCTCAAGTGCAGGGCCATCCACATAATGGCCACAGGTTAGCCTGTTATGTTTGGTCTGTTCCCCAGACAGGTGTTGTTCTTGGCAAATCAGTAGCATATTCTGGTGAATGCATTATGTAAATGGTAACATCCATTTGTTTTTCTGACTTTATAGCCCTCAGAAAAGATATGTTACAACAAACTCTGTAACACCAGCAACTTTCTCGGTGTGTAACAGCAATATTTCAGATATGTCCATGTATTTGGGCCTCTCTCCACCAATTATGTCAGGCTTTGTCCAGATGTCATGTAGTAGGAGGTTGATAGGTATCATTATTTAGTGATGTCATTCCTGCTGAGGGAAAAGGCTAGAAAACATGTTGAAGACTGTACATTCAAGAGGTTGGTGTATAGAGAATGCTCTTAGATGCCCTTGTAACATATTTTATGTGGGGGGCAGTAACATGTTTTAAAACTAGGCTGTTAGAACATGTGAGACATATTACTAATAAGAAATATGACAGTTCTATAGCCGTACATTTGAATAAATCTCACCATGGGGGCAGTAGTGGTTCCAAGGTACTGTTTTTGAAAAAGTCTGTTACTCAGTTTGATGAAACATTCATAAAAGGACAATTGTTATGTACAGACTCAATGTATTAATATTAACTCTGATACTTTATCCTGTACTGGGTTAAATGAGAAGTGTAATTGGAGCTGTGTATTTAATTATGTAATTAGGTATTAATTGCTTCTTGTGATTATTAAGGCATGTAGTTCTGGTAATGTTTTACTCCTTGAAGGCTTTGGCCAAGACATCAGAGTATAATAAACAAGTGTGAATTACTGGCTGGTTGTATTTCTCTTTGCTATGTTCAGACATTTTATTTGTTTTGCTAAGAGGTTGTTGTATGTCTGACCATTGTGTATGGCCTATCATGCTTTTGCAGTAGTGCACTGTTCACTTATTTATTTGGACTTTTGGGGAAGCAGATGTTGGGGGGGTAGATATGAGTATCATCGCTGTTTTTGTGACAAACTGTGCATGCTGCCCCAATTATGGGCAGTCTGTCAGCAGCATATGTTTGTATGGGCATTTTGTGACGTGTATCTATATATATATATATATATATATATATATATATATACATTTATATATATATATATATATATATATATATATATATATATATATATATATATATATATATATATATATACATAGATATATATACATATATATATATATATATATATATATATATATATATATATATATATATATACATATATATATATATATATATATATATATATATATATATATATTTATATATATATATATATACACACACACGCACACATATGTACACCTCAGTATTTATTGGCAATGTATCTATATATTGCTGTATACATATATGGATCTCCCTACATATTGCTCTCTCTCTCTCTCTCTCTATACATATATATATATATATATATATATATATATATATATATATATATATATATATATGCTTCTATTCAGATATATATAGTTATAGATTCCAGTCCTTCCTAATTGCACAGTGTCTCTTCCCTATTGTAAACTGGCTGTAAAGAAGGGTATGTTTGAGAAAACATCCTTCACCCATACAGTTGAGGTGGCTTACTGGTAAATTGCTTTGACTATGGTGTGCAGGGTCCTGGGTTCAAGATCTGCAAGGGCTGTTTATTTTTGTTGTTAGGCAGAACAAGAACTATTGGATACAGAGTGATTAAGGCAGTTTTGAGTGGCTTTAAGTGGGTTTGTGCAATGGTTAGCAGTGCTAATGTCTGGTTAAATGAATAGGCACTTACACCATGTCAGCTTCACTTACCAGTGTGCATTTCTGCTAAGCTTTTACATTTAAGCAATGCTGAAACCTACTAATCATAGCTCATCCCTGGTAACCAGTGATCACATTCCAGTCTGATAAAATAACAGGGTAATGACATCTTTAATAAGTTTATTTGATTTCCTGTGCGTAACATGCTTCTATGTGCTGTCATTACAGTAGCAAGGGATGTGACTTTACTGTATGGGACACCTGGTTATACATGGGTAGTACCACAACCTTTTGTCTTTGTATTTGTTTCATACATGGGTAGTATCCTAGGTTATATGCAGTCTCTCTTGCATGTTACACCAGCTACAGTGCACTGGTTGACTAAAATAGTTTAAAACATATTGTAACATTATGTTAGTACTTTTAACAGTGCTTTTCCAAGTAAGAGTAGATTGTAGTACTAGAACCATATAACCCTACATGCAAAGCTGGGACTCTGAGTACTGACTATCTTGTTCTTGGTGTTTGATCTGTATGTTTATATATATCACCTATTGGATATTAATCTGATATGTTGATATTAACTGTAGACTACTATGTTTATGGACATGTCATTGAGGACTGCTGTCATGTAGTAATGGCATACCTTTCAGTTTCAGAGCTCTATCTTTCAAAACATTCATCCTAATGCAAAACCTGTTGGCTATCTACTTTCTGTCTGTCCTCTGTACAGATGTGCAGATGTCAGGTATTGCTAAGGCCATACCACTATGTAGGTG
Organism: Protopterus annectens; assembly: GCF_019279795.1. Lineage (NCBI taxonomy): Eukaryota > Metazoa > Chordata > Ceratodontiformes > Protopteridae > Protopterus > Protopterus annectens. Next base: position 432,670,691 of record NC_056744.1, on the reverse strand, counting down.
CCTGCATTGTATTGTGCTGTGGGCATGGACACCACTGCTAGTTCTGACATATGGGGCATTCTTTAATTTGGGCCTTGCCCCTTTTCCTTGCCTGTGTAAGGGACATTACAGACGTGGTGGCCTACAGATTCACATACAATAGGTGGCAATACGTCACAGGACAGGATATGTGGAGACAGCCAAACAACATGGGGGACATATCCCCAGATTTGGGAACAGATTCTATGCCATCAGTACTGTTATATACATGGTGGATTGATAGGTTGATAAGGTTTGTGTGGACATGCATTTAGTGAGTGACTTCATGACTGACAGTGATATGTCTCTGACATACCTCTCCACTGGCACGTTGTCCACAGACTGGCCACATGTCTGCCTGTTATGTCTTGTCTGTTCCCCAGACAGTTGGTGTCCTTGGTAAATCAGTTGTGGACTCTGGGGAATGCAGTCAGTAAATACTCACATCTATTGGTATTACCAATGTCATATTCCTCATAAAAGATGTAACAACAAACCCAGAAACATCTGCAACTGTCTCAATGTATGACAGCAATATGTCCAATCTACCCCTGCGTTCGTGCCTCTGTCCCCAAATTATGTCAGGCTTTGTCCAGATGTCAATGAGGTGCGGACATATTTATTATCATTATATCTTGACTTCATTCCTGATACCATCCCAGTGATGTAGTAGACCCACAGATTTATATCTTGACTTCATTCCTGATACCATCCCAGTGATGTAGTAGACCCACAGACATGTTAGGGAAGAGACTTTAGATATGAGTCCTGAGCCTGTACATTCTGAGGCGAACTGTATATGTGAGAGGCCTGTATATGTCTGTCCATTGTTAACAGACTGTCATGATTGTGTACACATGTCATGTGTACATGTTATTTAGGCTGTGTATGGAGGGGGGTAGATGTAAGTGTTATGGCTCCTACTTTATCTGACTGTGCATGCCACTCCAGATTCTGCTGATCTATTGGCTGTATGTGTTTGTAGGGGTAGACTGAGACATGTCCTGTACCAAGGTCTGGATTCAGATTACACTGAGAATTGGGACTGTATATGTAGGGCTAGTGTGTGAGTGGCAAATAATGATGTATTTATTCACACAGTCTGCATACTCTGCTGTTCACTTGATGTACTGGTATGTGACTGTGGTGATGTTGGTTGTGGGTATGCACTTTCACACTGGTGTCTGTTTGTCACTGCTGCTACATCCCTGTAGTGCCTGATATATTTGCAAATAAACATATAATTACCCATAGCAGATGTCCTAATTCAATTACTTGTGCTATTTCAGTAAATATATGTTAGAGCACACAGGAGGGTGTTACTACAGAAACTGTGTTAGCTTCTCTATGCCAGTACTTCAGATACATCACCATTTTCATGGCTTCCACCCACCACTTTGTCAGCCTTGGTCCAGATTCAATGCAGAATGGGGTTCTGAGCATACCTGTCAACTGGCTGGGTTGTTTCAGGATGTCCAGGTTTATTGCTCATATTTCTGGTCTGTTTTACAGATTATTATAATTTCTCTGGTAAATCACTGTAATGATATGATTGTTGTCAGAAAATGAAAGCATACATTTCATTTACCTACCTCACATCCATCAGAATATGTATGCTGAAACAAACTGTGTCACTGTGTCAAGAAGAGTACAGGCAGACAATGACCTCTTTCTTCCTGGATGCTAATGCATTAGTAGTGAGATGTGCTACATAGAAGGACTTTGTGACCACAGTGACAATGCGGTGATCAAGAGACATTGCTGTCAACCTGTGTACCCAGATCTGTTATAACGCCTTCTTTGTTCAGGGGACTACCATCGATGTGATAAATCATGGGAACAGGGTTTTCCACAAAGGGATGACAACACTTTTTCTGACATTGAGCTTAAGGCCATGGCTCTGACACAAATCATTAGTCTCAGTGAGGCCTTTCAGTAGGATGCTAACATCACTTGGGTAGTTAATAATAGCTCCCAACTTGCAATTGTCTGCAAACTTTGTCAGCCAGAGTCCTTTCATGTTGGCATGGACTTCAGAGAAGTTGATACCAAACATGAGAGGACCCAGGACAGAATGGTGTGGGACTCCACGTATGACTGCTCAGCAGTCTGACTTGGAGTCAGCTACTTCCACACTGTGAGTCCTATCTGTGACCCAGTTTGCAGTCCAGCTAATGATATAGGGATTGATCCCTAGCTTAGTGAGTTTTTGCATGATTCCTGAGTCAGAAATGTTGTCAAAGGCATTGGTCAGATCAAGGTAGGCTGTATGTGCCACATTGCCTTCATCCACAGCTCAGGTGACTGACACCAAGAAGTTGACCAGGTTGCTTGAGCAGGTATGACCTACCCTTCACAAAGGTAAGCTGTGTGGGATCCTGAGTCTGCATATTCCCATATCCCTGTTTATTAGGTGCATGATAATGCATTCCACAGCTTTGCATAACAGAATTGTCAGGTAGTTGGTGCAGTATTTCCCAGAGTCTGTAGTTGCACCTCATTTGTGGAGAGGAGTGACTATAGCAGTTTACAATTCAGTAGGGATAAAGCCTGAGGTGAGGCTGTGCTTGAACAGGGCACACAGGTGATGTGCCAGGTCACTCTGTGGTTCATGTTGAACACAGCCAGGGATATTGTCAGGACCCATAGAAGCTGTATTCTTGGCCTTGGACAATGGTGTTTTAACCTGTGCAGCAGTAATACTAGGTGCCTGGCAGTGTACTGGTATTGTGATTGGTCCTTTGGGGGGAGAGGGGTAAAGTTTGCAGTCAATATGTCAACCAGTATATTGGCAATATTTGTTGGCTCAGTCTAGGACCTACCATTGTCTAGTAGCTCAGAACAAATCTTGGTATTGCCATGGAGATTCTTTACATAACTGTATGTGGGCTTGTGGTTGTCTTTAGTATGTGCTCCAATTTTGCTGTCATAGTTAACTCTGTAGTATTTGATGAGGGATCTCAAATTTTAATTGAGGTTAAGGGTTTTGTTCCAGTCTTGGAACTTCACCTTATTCCATATCGGTTCCCTCCTTCTGTTGTACAGTTTTTTTTGGCCACGGACCACCACATCGCCTTCCTTTTTTTGGAGGTGAGGGTCCTGGCTCTATTGGGTATGGCGGTATCCATGCATTTGAGTTCGTGTTAATAGTGTATTGTTGTTTGATTCAGCAGTCATGCAACTAGTCTCCATTTGCATGGCTGCTGTGAGGTTAGCCACCTCTGTTTTTATGAGGACATAGTTAGCTTTGGACAGGCCTTTCATGGTGGTTACCTGTGCAGGAGTGGAGGGCTGTGGATTTCCAAAGATGATTAATTTGTGTTAAGATATAATGAGGGATGAGTTGACTATTGGTGTAGAGCAAAAGTCGCCCATGTCAGCAAGGACCAGGTTGATGTGATGGGCATGTACATCGGTACATGAGTAGCTTTCCCAGTTAATGGTAGGATACTTGAATTCAACCAGTATGAGAGTGTTAGGTTGGACATTAATATTATCCAGGGTGTTTAGGGACACAGAGTGTGAGTCTTGGGACATGTTTGGGGACGTATAGCAGGTTACAATCTGAACCACTGTCTTACCCAATGTTAGCTAAACCTGCAGGATCTGTAATGCATAATGCTGGTCTACCACTCTGGAGGTGTGTGCATCCTTAATGAATATGGAAATACCACGGCCTTTGGTGCTTCAGTCCAAGTTCTGCAGCCAAAAGTAGTGGAATTAATTATTGGCTGGTAGTGCAGGGCTGCTTCCTGCTACCTTTAACCAGGTATCTGTTACAGCACAGATGTCCTTGTTCTCCATTTTAAGGAATACATCCACTGAGTGCATTTTCACATTTAGACTTCTAATGTGCAGCAGCATGACCCTCAGATTGCATGTGTTTGTAGTTGTCATATATTTCTGTATATTTAAGTATAAATATAAATAAATAAATATATATATATATATATATATATATATATATATATATATATATATATACACACACACATATATTTATATATATAAGTATGTATTTATGTGTTTATTCACCTTTCTATATATATGTGTGGGCATGCATATATGTAGATATAAAAGTGGATATATATCTGTATATATATATATATGTATATATATATATATATATATATATATATATATATATATATATATATATATATATATATATATAGGTGTGTGTGTGTGTGTGCGCGCGCGTGTGTGTGTATTACGTATAGATCTGTCCACATATATGCATCTACATACATATATGCATGTATATATAGAGTACCTGACTGATTCTACAGACTCCTTTCCCTACTGTTGAATGACTGTACTAACTGATATGTTTGGAATGTCATCACTATTTTATAGGGCTCAGATGGTGTAATGGTACATTGCTTTGATTGTAGTTTGCAGGGCTCTGGCTCCAGACTTGGCAGGCCTAATTATCTGTTGCAAGGCAGAACAGTTCTGCTGGGGAGGAAAGGATGAGGGCAATAATTAAAATAGGTCCCTAGTTTGGGCCCTTTCACCCCATTTAGACAGCCTTTGGGCAGTTTTGCTGCAGTAAGAGGTTTATGGTGTGGATCTGATGTCCGACTGTACTATGTATATATAGGTTCATAGGTTCATAGGTTCATAGGTAGTTACTAGGCTATCTGCTCAAAGGCATTTATAAGCCTAACCAGAATGTGTTGGCTTTCGCCGCCCCCTTAGATTAGTTCTCTGTGCTTCTGTCCAGTAGAGCCACTGAAGTGATCCCCGGGGTAAACTTTATGTTTCCCACCCACTCGTCAAGGTTTCTTTTGAAGAGTGTTAGTGAGGAGCTCTGCCTAATGTAGATTGGAATCTTATTAAAAAGCATGGGAAGTCTCTGTGACAGGAATCTATCCCTCCAGCATGTCCTATTTATTGTGTTGGTGAGGTTTAGATCCCTACAGCGTGTGGCTCGAGGGGATAAGCTTTTCATTAGGTGGAGAATGCCCATCAATTCTGGGTTGGACATGGTCTTGTATGTCTGGTAGAGATCACCTCTGAGTAGGCGGTACAGCTGGAGTTTCTTCAGTTGAGCTGCATAGAGCATCTGTTAGATGCCAGTGATCCTCTTGGTGAGGTACTTCTGTGGTCTTTCCAGCTGTTGCAGGTGCCTTGTAAGGTACATCCCAAATGGGACGTTGTACTCTATGATGGGTCTGATGAGTGATGAGTAGAGGGGCACAATGACCTCTTTTGATCTGGATGCGAACCCTTTTGTGATTAGGTGGGCCACGTAGAAGGATTTTCAAACCACTTTAGCAATGTGATTATCAAAGGTGAGATTACTATCTACTTGGGTCCCCAGATCCCTTATTACGTCTTCTGTATTTAGGGGACTACTACCTATGTGGTAGTTTGTGGGTATTTTGTTTTTTCCAAAGGGGATGACTATGCACTTTTTGGCATTTAGCTTGAGGCCATGATTTTGACACCAAGTATCCATCTCAGTGAGACCCTTTTGGAGGATGTCTGTCAGCCGGAGAGTCAATTATACCCCGTAGTTTGTCTGCGAACTTGGTCAGCCATAGTCCTCCTGTGCTTGCCTGTACCTCTGAGAAGTATATGCCGAACAGGAGGGGTCCTAGGACTGAGCCCTGGGGAATGCCACTTGTAACCGGTTTAAAGTCAGACCTAGCTCCCGCAACTCTCACCATGTGGGTTCTGTCCATGAGCCAGTTGGCAACCTATCTTGTGACGTAGGGGTGTATGTTCAGGCTGGTGAGCTTGTCTATAATACCAGAATGGGGAATGGTGTCAAAGGTCTTTGTGAGGTCTAGGTAGGGTGTGTGTACCACCTTTCTCTCATCTATAGCCTTTGTAACTGTCTCAAAGAAGTCCACCAGGTTTAGGAGGCATGATCTGCCCTTAACAATGCCAAACTGGGTGGGGTCCAGTGTTGAGGTTCCCAATGTCTCTGTTAATGAGTTCCATGATGATGCACTCCATAGCCTTGCAGACCAAGCTAGTCAGGTTTATAGAGCGATAGTTCCCGGGGTCTGTTGTGGCTTCATCTTTGTGGAGCGGAATAACCGTTGCTGTGCACCACTCTATGGGTATGTAGTCTGTGGAGAGGCTGAGTTTGAACAGTGTGTTTAGGTTAGGGGTTAGTTCATCTTTGAGTTCATGTAGGATGCAGTCTGGGACACCGTCCAGTCCCATTGATGCTGTGTTTTTGGCTTTGGAGAGGGCTGTTTTAACTTGAGTGCCTGTGATTTCAGGGACTCTACATTCTTCTGGTATGGTTGTGGGCTCTTTTGGGGATGAGAGGGGGTGAGGTTTGTGCTGAACCTGTCTGCCAGGATGTTGGCGATATCGGTCGGTTCACTGCATTTTGTGCCTTTCTGCACTAACTCTGAGCAGATCTGAGCATTGCCACTTAGATTCTTGACATAGCTAAATATTTCCTTGTGGTTATCTTTGGAGTCCTTGGCAATTTTTCTTTTGAAGCTCACCTTGGATAATTTTATGAGGGATCGTAGTTTCTTGCTGATGAGAGCCCTTCATTTGTTAGAACTTTCAAATGTTTGAAACTCATATGGCTGACACCATATGAGTGAAAGTGTTTACAGATAGGTAAATGGTGTTATTTCAGGATGAATTTCTGAATGTCGATCATTTGGTGTTGGCCATATGAAAGTCGGCATTCTGAATTGTCGACATTCTGAAGTAGACCTATATATATATATATATATATATATATATATATACTAGCTGCCATGCTGCACGGGAACGGTCCCTTCCCTGCAAGAATAAGTTATTTTTGCACAGAACTTTGCTGAATCCCGGGGTATGTTTTAAGGGGAAGTAATTTAGTATCCTGAAAATGGCAACTCATAAATAATCTAGTCACGTTGATTCTATATGCTAATGTTATAAATAGGCACTTCAATTATACAAACATGTCACTGAAGTTCTACTTGCATTCTTACTCCATGGACAAACTCCAGAAAGTGTCTGCTCCAGGAAGACTTCATGAACGAGCCTTCTTGAAATCTGTTTTTTCGCAGGATAACATTGTAAGTCTGTGACTGGCTGACCAACGTGGTATGAGTTGTTGACTGGTGAAGCAAACTAGAAATAATTTTACATATTGAATGTCCTGCAAAATGGTCCTGATGAGTTACAAGCAAAAACAGATATGAAAAAGACCATTGAGGTAATTCTGAAACTGTGCGAAGCCTACATGGAGTCTATGTATTTGCGTGATGAGCAGCAGTGCTAATTGCACATCCATGCTGCTCATCTCACTTACACAAAGTCAAGCAAGATTTCGTGGCCAGCAACAGTGCTGCTGCTAGGAAACCATGCATAACAACACAAACACAGAAACAAGAAGCATTCAAGTATGCCTATGAGCAAATCTGCTCTGCAAGACTGCACTGAGCCACAATGACTGACAGTGGTGAAAATACTGCAATACCAGCAGTAATAACACAGCAAAGAAAATTGCACTGAGTGCCATGCACACTAAAGCAATTACTTGCACAATGACATAATAGAGATGGATGGTATATGGCAAGAGCAATTACAGTGAAAGGTACACTGGGCAGGGAGAGTGTGCTGAAGAACATGTGCACAGACATGAATGATAGGAAGGAATAAAGAGGAAGATGGCATGGTAAATATGGAAATGTCCCCAAAGCTTGGATATGTCCATGTATGTACACTTCCAAGGCAAGTCATTAGTATAACATTAAACACATATATAGATAGCACAGTACATACTGCTGTTTACACCTCCTGTGCAAGTATATTATGAGATAAACACACATGATAGAGTATATATATATATATATATATATATATATATATATATATATATATATATACATATATATGTGTGTGTGTGTGTGTGTGTGTGCGTGTGTGTGACAGTCACACAATATTACATGTCATTGGAGGTGAATGCCTCAATGGAGAGGTCACTTAACAAGGTACATACAATATGTACATACTCTGAAGATCTACAGAATGACTTGCTTGAATATGACTGATATGTCACCATAGCTCTCAACTAATCAGGGACACACCTGAACAAATGTAGAAAGAAACAGGCGCAATCATGGACACTTTTAAAATATTATGACCATTACCCTGCAGCATTAACAGGATATGCGATTGTAACTTATTATAAGTGTTCTGCAGTAACAGGCGTGTACAACTGTAATGACTGTCAGTATTTTATAAGGGGAATGCAACACTCCTTCCCCAAAAGTGTGTACCGTTTGGAGGGGTTAAGAGGAACAGTGTAAAACCTGGAGTTGAAATCAGGGGCAATTCTGATGTGTTGAGAGGTTTGCATGATATATAAGCCACAATTTCCATCGCAAGAAACAAACCCATGCTATCAATGCTGTCACTGAGCTGTGTATTTACTGGATGCAACACAGAAAGCTGTATCACACATACATCTAGAAGAACACCTTTAAGGGAAATCTGCCCTATCAAATCGTAATGGGTATGTATCCCAGAGAATGCTTCTGTATGGCCTACCAGATGTGAGAGCTCACTATGCCACTTGACTGATGTAGCTATTTGTCATACACATAACACACATACAAACACCACACTCTTATGAGTGGATTCCCTATATACAACTAGGTACTGCATGCATCTGCCACATGTCATAGCAATGGATATTGTCTAAAGCATCTGAAAATGATGTGTGAATTAAGAAGTAATCTGTGATAATGACAGCAGTATGTGAGAATGCTAGCAATGCATCAACTACACCCATGTGCACAGAAATTGCAGCAGTGCAAAGTCAAGTGTCAATGATCGATGAAGCTGTCACTGTAAGATTGTACACATATGAAACCATAATTGGAGCACACTGTATAAGTACACGTCAAACCTCAACACATGTGCCACATGATCAGTGTCCCCCAACACTGAAGTGAAAATGTTATACTGCCATGAAATCCTAAAATACATCCATATGGGTTCATGCAAATTATCAAGAGCTAATACTCATGTGATGTAGTGGTATGTCTGTGACCCAGTACACAGCTGTATATATGCTGCAATTGGACTTCAAGCTGTACATCACCTTCAAACACAACCTTGGGTATAAATCACATGTGACACAGTGGAACTGCTAACACAGTCGTACAGTTCTACCTATTTTATGTCATTACATCAGTTGTACATCATATGCCTACATGTTTATCAGGGGTAATGTGTTGGCAACGGCCCTGGCACCATATATGGACACATTACAACTGAAGTGGATATGGTTCATGCAGAGCAGTTAATGACACAGATGCTGATAGTCACATAATGCTACTGCGGAACACCTGCATAATCCTTGTGAAAAGCAACAAATAGTGCATGCAATGTATTCAACAAGATTCCAGTGAATCTCACAATGCCATATGTTTGCATATATAGCAGCATTACAACATGTTAATGAACCCAGGAGTATGTGTCCATGTAATCACTATGACTTAATATTGCTGTATGTTAGATAACATCTCCATATGCTAGGTATACACATGCACACCTGTGCCATATTGCAGCTGTCACTGTGATGGTTGAATGAGAACTGAGTAGAATGTGGATATATTAGCACTTGTTTTCGGGACTTCTAGTCTTAGCAAGCACTCTTATAATAAAGTAAGCACTCTTATACTAAAGTAAGCACTACAGCCATCCACTACCCCCTGTGAATACCCACTTCCCTTAAAGGCACAGCACACCTTATAATATTCTAGTATGTCGAGTGGTAGACCACTAGCATCCTCTCTTGTTCAGCTAGTTAACCTGGGAATCTTAAGACAATGTTACAATTGTCTCATGTACACAGACAACCCTCTCCTCCTTCCTACTAACACAAATACTTGTGAGAGATGCAACTATATAGCCAGACTGGAGGCTGAACTCTCTCAACTCAGGACTGGCAAGACCAGACAGGAGGAGAAGGTACCCACACCCGAAGCAAAACCGGTCACACATAAAACCACCACCACTACAAACCAAACACATAAGAACACAAAGACATACTGGGGCTCTTATAAAAACTTACCAAAACAACAGAGGCCTCCAAAGCAGACACCCAGAAATACACCCCCACAAAACGTAACACCTACAACACATACCTCAAACAACAGGTGTGTCACACAATCACAGCCCCTAAGGCAAAACACTATGCCAGAGACATTAGTAATAGGTGACTCTATAGTCAGACACAACGACGTTCCACTTACCAGGCTGAATAAGGAGAGGGTAATGGTGAGCTGCCTATCGGGAGCTAGGATCCGCCACATTACACACGCACTCAGGTCACTCCAAAGCAAGTACAAGTATGATGCAGTCATTGTCCATGCGGGTGTGAAAGACCTGAGACGTACCTCCCTGGACTACATGAAAAGAGACATTGAGGAGCTCTCCGATTATGTAGCCCAGACTGGTATGACCCTGACCCTGAGCAGCATCCTGCCTTCACCAAGAATGATGCCTCAGTACAAAGACAAAATGATCAGTTTTAACAATTGGCTTAATCACTGGTGTCATTCTAGGGGGATCCAATGTCTGTCAGCCTGGGATGACATGCTGGACAAGCCACGTTGCTTTGCAAGGGATGGCTTGCACCTGTCACCACTGGGCTTCTGGATACTGGCCAAGGCTCTTGCCACCCCCATAGTGCCTTTTAGGCAATGCTCAAAGGACAAATCAACCTCCATAAAAAACAAAAATGGAAAAAAATTAAGGGTAATGCTGCTCAACGCCAGAAGTCTAAATCTCAAGATGCAGGCACTCAAAGCACTTCTCAGTATGGAGAACATCGATGTCTGTGCAGTAACTGAAACCTGGTTCAAGGCTCCTGAGAGCACTCCAGCGCTACCAGGCTATACCTCATATCATGCTTTTCGGCCTCAAGTTCCAGGCCGAACCACAAAGGAGGAGTGTCCATTTTCATAAAGGACACCTACACCTCTCGATTGGTGGCTACCCATGAAGCATCAGAAACCATACAAGTTTTACTCACCATAGGCAAAACTGCCATACAACTGGTTGCATGTTATAGAACACCCTCCCAATCCCAGGAATCCCATCAAGCGTTCCTAAAAACACTGGAGGATATGAATGTCACACCAAACACCATCATATTGGGTGACTTCAACTAACCCAACACTATTCTAGCCCTAACACCCTAGCCCAAAGATTCCTGGAATTCATTAACTCAAATGCTATGGAGCAACTGGTCACTTCTCCTACGAGGAGACATAATATACTTGACCTGATTATCACAAACATGGGGTCCAAATGCTCCGCACCGGATATAAACCCCTCACTAGTAAGATCTGACCATAAACTGATCACGTTGGATGTACATATCCCACCCCCACCCCCAGAACAAAAGACTACAGTGAAAAATTTTTCAAAAGCTGACTTTACACTCCTTAAGTCAGAAATGATATCCTTTAAGCCTACTGGGTTAATGGAAACCACATCCCAAAATGCTGAATCCTACACAACAGCCTTCTACGGACATCTCCAAGAATGCATGGATCAAGCAATCCCAACTAAAACCAAGACCCTCTCCACCAAGGAAAACGCCTGGTTTGGTGGACCCGGCTATAAACAAACTGTACAACAAAAGAAGGAAGCTACTGCAGGACAAAGCCAAATCCCACAAGGGAAAGGCTTCCTGATCAGCACAAGTAAAAACTACGTTCTCTCATAAAACATCTAAAGCCAACTTTGAGAGAAAGATTGCCAAGGATACCAAAGACAATCACAAGGCCTTCTTCAATTATGTCAGAACCTTGGGAGGAAATTCTCAGATATGCTCTGAGTTGGTACACAACGACAAAAAATTCACTGACCCTACCGACATTGCCAATATTCTGGCAGATAGGTTCAGTGCAAATTTCTCCCTCCCTCACCCCTAAAGATGTAGTAATTATCCCTGCTGAATGTAACCTACCTGTCATCTCAGACATACAGGTGAAATCAGCACTCAACAAAGCAAAAAACACAGCATCTATGGGACCCGATGGTATCCCCGGTTGCGTGTTACGTGAACTTCAAGATGAACTCAACCCACACCTAAAAACGCTATTCAATCTTAGCCTCACTACAGGATATGTACCTGAACACTGGAGCACAGCAACAGTGGTCCCGCTCCACAAAGGGGGAAATTCTACTGACCCTGGTAACTACTGCCCCATAAGTCTGACCAGCCTGGTCTGCAAGGCTATGGAAAGAATCATCATGGAACTCATAAATGGCGATATTGGAGATCTGCAGACCCTTGATCCCACCCAGTTCAGTTTTGTAAAAGGCAGATCCTGCCTCTTAAACCTGGTTGACTTCTTCGAGACAGTCACTAGTGCCATCGACGAGGGCAAGGCTGTCCACACTGCCTACTTGGACTTGGCTAAAGCCTTTGACACGATACCACACTCTGGCATCATAGACAAACTCAGCAGCCTAAATGTAAATCCATATGTCACAAGATGGGTAGCAAACTGGCTAAAAAACAGAACCCATAAGGTCAAAATTGCTGGAGCCATGTCAGACTCAAAACCAGTCACGAGTGGTGTCCCACAGGGCTCAGTCTTGGGACCACTCTTATTCAGCATTTACTTCTCGGATGTGAAAGCAAATATGGGAGGATTATGGCTGACAAAGTTTGCAGATGACTGCAAACTCGGTGCCATAGTTGATTCACCTGCTGACACACGCATCCTACAGAAAGGTCTCACTGAAACGGACAACTGGTGCCAGAATCATGGCCTCAAACTTAACGCCAAAAAATGTATAGTCATCCCCTTTGGGAAAAACAAAGTACCCACAAATTATCACATAGACAATAACCCACTGAGTACGGAAGAAGTAATCAGAGACCTGGGGACTCAAGTCGATAGTGACCTCTCCTTTAACAACCATGTTGCCAAAGTGGTCAGAAAGACATTCTACCTTGCCCATCTCATCATGAAGGGATTCTCATCCAGATCAAAGGAGGTCATTGTACCTCTATATTCCTCCCTTGTCAGGCCCATGATTGAATATAATGCTCCCTTTGGGATGTATCTTACCCAGCACATGCAACAACTGGAAAGACCCCAGAAGTACCTCACCAAGAGGATCATGGGTCTCAAACATGTGCCTTATCCAGCTAGATTAAAGAAACTCCAGCTCTATTCAGTAGCATACCGCCTGCTCAGAGGTGATTTGTGCCTAACATATAGGGCCATGTCCAACCAAGAACTGATGGACATGCTCCATCTCAAAAAATCCAGATCCACCAGAACCACGCGAGCTAAAGATTTCAACCTCTGCACAAATATGAATAAAACATGCTGGAGGGATAGATTCATAACACAGAGGTTACCCGTACTCTGGAACAAAATCCCAGTTCATGTGAGACAGAGCCCTTCATTGGCACTGTTCAAGAATAATCTTGATGCATGGATGGGAGATCGTAAGTTTACCCCGGGAGTCACCTCAGTGTCACTACTAGACAGAGGTATAGTTTACTAACTAATGGGGTCCCACATGTGTCACTACTAGAGAGGTGAAACTGTATAATATGGGGTGGCGTAAGCCACATCATTGTTGGCTAGGCTTGTAAGTGCCCCAGGGCAGATAGCCTAGTACACTGCTATGAAACTATGAAACTATTCCACTATCAGAATACATGCCTTAGTAAGGCAACAGTATACATAGCATCATCCTATGTCCTCAGTCCTCAGGAGGCATATTACTACAGCTGTTATGGAAGGAATATGTAACCAAATGGCAATGGTAGACATTAATACAGTAGCACAAATCCCAGATTGGAATACACCGTTGTTTGTCTGAAATACATCTACACCTTAACATAACACACTTGGATGACAACAACATTGAAATATGCAATGTTCATTGGGTCTTTGGAGATTACTAGGCTAAAGGCAAAGAGCCGATGCAAGCCTAGCTGTTATTATCACATTTACACAAATTGCTATCTCTAGGTGAGGGAATATAGTACAGGTATGTTTGTATGTGTTTGATTTTATTACAGACTGCTTCTGTCCATATGGGACATGGGCACCACCCCATGAGTGAATTAACAATCACACAACTGGTGGTCTAGAGACGGCTTGTAGTGGGTCATGGAGAATCTATGCTTCAGGATGTGTGTATACATAAAAATAGCTCACATGGTGTTCCACCAGGAAATATTGTCTTCAAATACAACCCCAGCAATCAGAAGTAATGATAATGTGACCTGCCAGTCCACTGAGTTAAAGCCAAATGCATTGCGTACTAAAATCACGAGTAAAACTATGGTTAAGTACTTGTGTCCTTTATCATTACATGGACTTCATCAGGACCATATTCCCAACATTTATCTCTCTTAAATACACCTTACAATTATCAATTTACCCATCTTAGATTAAATTAAGTCATTTAAAGGTACAGTTTTTGGTATATTGGAAATTGTACCACATAATGAAAGAGGAGGGTCATGGGAAACATACTTAGAGTTCAGGGAAATGATTTTGCAACTTAGATTAAATGCCTCTGACTGCCCAGGACTTAACAGATTTCTATTTTCCCAGCCCTGAAAATTAAGGCGGATAAACTATGACAATTTTTACTATTTTTAAATGGATATCTTAAAAACATATATACATTTACATATTTTACATTTTGTAAAGGAATGCACTTTCACAAACTGGTACAAGACTTATTTGACTACTGACTAACATAATGTCATTTTAAACTTAAAAGTTTTTTATTAGTTTGTTTGAATATTCGTGTTCTAACATTTCTACTTTCTTGAACAAATTCACTCTTGGACTATAGTTTTCTTATAATAAGAAAATTCATTAAGAAAAACAATATGCTTAATTTCAGTGGTACTTATTGTGGTAACATAGAAGTTTGCTTCAATAAGGGAATTTTTTATTATGGAACCGTACCTTTAAAAGACTTAATTTAATCTAATATGGGTAAATTGATCATGTGTAAGGTGTATTTAAGGGAGCTGAATGGTGGAAATATGGTTCTGATGAAGTCCATGTAACCATAAAGGATGAAAGCGCTTAACCATAGTTTTACTCACAATTTTTGTACGCAATAAATTCGATTTTAACTCAGTGGACTGGCTGGTTGAATTATCATTACTTTTAATTTTGGGGGTTGTATTTGAAGACAATCTTTCCTGGTAGAACACTGACTGAACTATTTTTAGATCACATTGGTTTGAACTTGAAGCTACATAGTCACATGCTCAGTGTTTTTTGTTCATGTGTGTATACATCTTTGAGATGATGACATCATCAGTGTTTAACACAAAGGATGTTATGTGGACAGAGGAAAAAGGTGATGTTGGATTCAGGAGGATCTGTAAATGGTTCTCTAGACTGGGATTCAAATGAGAACAGATTCAAAACCTCATGCAGTGACTGCAAGATACCACCAACCACACACACACACACACACACACACACACACACACACACACACACACACACACACACACCTGTTGAGAGAGGTCAGATTCTAACGCCATACCTGTCTAGGTACCCAAGCTGGATTCCATACAATGTAAGATTAACACCATCGTAGACGTCTGAGTTAAATGGTGTGAGAGTACACTTTATAGAAGATGACATCATCATTGTATGCTGAGAAGAAGATGTTGGGAGGAGTGTCTGACATAGCTGTGGACTGAGATCTTGGTGTAAAATTGTCTCCAGGCTGATAGTTGAATGAAAACATGCACACACACACACACACACACACACACACACACACACACACACACACACACACACACTTGAATGAAAGCATGCAGACAGACACACACACACACACACACACACACACACACACACACACACAGTGAAGTTGACTGCTGTGATATTAGAATTCCTACCTATCTAATGCTACTACCACAGCAGAACTCTGACTTTAACAGTGTCACAGTACAGTTTCTATAGGATGACATCATAATAGTGTTGCAGGTAACAAACTCTGTTATGAGACTTGAGTGGAAAGCCAGGATTTGTGATATGGTTGTGTGAGCATAATTTGCAAAAGCACTTTTAATTACATTCTGACAACCTAGTTCAAATAAGCTGTCATGAATGCATATTGCAGAAGTGAGACAAGACATGTACCTGTTTTTCAGGATGCTATGTAGATGAGACACACACATACACACACACACACACACACACACACACACACACACACACACTTGGCAATGATGGAGTTATGTGTCTTCATATTCAGATGAAGGTATGTCACCATAAATACAAGTTACTGACAATAGCAATGGTATATTATTATGTATGACCAATGTCCACTGTCACTATAAACCCATGCCAAATGTAATAATGCAGTTAGACAATGGCCCAAGTTCTAATATAGCATTTACAAGTGCATTGCTGCAGGACACACATGAATATCAGAAATGTGTTCAGTTAAGCACACCAGTCACTGCCACATGTTTGTGTTTATGACTGCATTTTCATGTATTAGAGCATTACATCCCAGTATGCATAAGCTCATTTGCACAGATAATGGCAAAGTATTAGTGCATAAGTGATTTGAATTTCAGGAATTCCACTTGGACTTGTGAAGCAGCAGTGTCCACTAGTGCTCATTGCCAAACTGTGTGGAAATAGGGACATGCAGTAACTGATCTGACTGGGGTTAACTGCAAAATCCATCTCTTTGTTGTTAATATTTCATGTGTCAGGTTTGCAAGATATGTTATGGGAGAAATTGCTGACATCTAGTATAACGTACATGCTGCAGTCTGTCTTTGAAATGTTGAGGCCAAAGTTTTATTAAATAAATAACTGTTGCCCTTGCCTTCCCCATTTGTGCAACATTAAGCACTGAGCAAATCAGGTTTTCTGCTTAAGGAAAAGAGTGAAAAACTTAATTTAATACGTATTCCTTTGAGCAAACAGGCTCAGCAGCAACGCACTCTGCACAGTACTGAGTGTGGAAAATACACCTGCTGCCTAGCTTTCTGTCTGGCACAGGGTGTAAAAGCAGTGAGCTCCTGGTCAGTGCACAGGTGAGTTAAGGTTCAAATCCAGATGATTCTATTCATTAGCAAATGGTCTTAGGATGTCATTAACTATATAAATGTGATCAGGACTACAAATCTGGGGAAGACTAAAGTATGTATCTTCCTTAAATTGTATCAGTAATGTCCACCTCAGTACAATTGTTAGCTGTTTTGCATGCCTCACTGCATATCACAAGTTAATTGTGTGTACAGCTTGCTACAAATGACAAGGGGTGGTACGTCTTTTGAAATGATTAGTATGACAGAGCAGATATGCTCTTTGTATGGGAATGGATATCCTGAAAAGTGTGTGCAGTATGCTTTCCACATCATATTAGATGAACATTTCCTTCTTAGTCACCTGGACATAACAAAAAGGGAATCCTGCAGCAGATTTTGAAACCTTGAACTTTACAAGAGCACTGATAACCTATTGAATCAAGGTAACATGTCTGTATTATCCATCAGCAGAGACATGCACACTACAGGGGCACTGATAACCTATTGAATCAAGGTAACATGTCTGTATTATCCATCAGCAGAGACATGCACACTACAGGGGCACTGATAACCTATTGAATCAAGGTAACATGTCTGTATTATCCATCAGCAGAGACATGCACACTACAGGGGCACTGATAACCTATTGAATCAAGGTAACATGTCTGTATTATCCATCAGCAGAGTCAAGACAGTATGTAGAAACTATGAGATGAACTGTACATCCAACAGAATAACAGATAACATGCACGTAAAGAGGGGCGGGAGTGAAATGGTGAATACAAAGAGAAATGAAGAGACACATAATGTTTATTGTAATGTAGCATTCATGGATATGTTTTTGGTCTATTCACATTATTAAGCTGCCATACTCTGTAGCACAAAGTTATTGATATAGGGGTAAAGAAGGGTTATGAGAGGGACAACATGCTTATGACAAGCAGAACAAGGTTAGATAAATATCTCTTAGTTGTGGGGATGGATGACACTTCAAATACTGTTTTTTTTTTGGCCATTATTTAATATATCTCTATGCGAACTTGTAACTATGGCCACTGTTAAGACGTGGATGATTAAACATATCACACATATATAACATCACACTAACAAATGATGTCAGATGCATCTGGAATTGAACCCTTGATGCTATAGGTAAATGAAATCTGCAGACAAGTAATTTATGTCAAAGTCAATTTCAAAGTAGTGCTTATACTATGCCTGCACTCTGTATTCCTAAAGTGCAGCATGTTTAAGCACCACTGAGAGAGGATAACCAGATTAGTATGACTGATGACAAAAACTCAACAGGTTTTGCCATACAACTTGAACAGCCATTCACTACCACTTGGCATTAGTGCATAATGCCAAATACTGTGCAAATGCAGAGGACAAAAATGAAGGAGTTTTTATGAGCCATTTCTGGCTATGTGTGCTGGGTGTGATTCTATTTTTTGACCAGATTAAATGTCAGGAAATGGGGTTAATAGGAAAGTGGTGAAAAGGGGTGGCAAGTAGAGGAAAGTACAAAGGGGAAGCAATGCAGAAATTTGCATGAGGGAATTAGGAAAGAACCATAGATATCCATTACTTCAACACAGTAATGCACACATGTAGGCAAAATTTGACGAATTTGGAGTGTCACACTCATGGGTGACAACAATGCAATGATGTTTTACAGCCAATTGGACCAAATCAAGTGTGTTGAGAAGAGCTATGTATGGGAATGGGGCAATATATATATATATATATATATTTTTTTTTTTTTTTTTTTTTTTTTTTTTTGGAAAAACAGAGGCAGGTAGGTAGGGTAGGTGAGGAAGCAGGTGCAGACAAACAGGACATACATGACAGCCACAGGGATGGTGATGGACACAAAAAGGTTGGGGGATGGGGATAGGTACAGGACATCAGAGGCACATACCCGTCAAACATGGGAACAGTGAGAACCTAGTCCTCACCCTCAGAGCTGCCATCATTGTCCCCTTCCTCAGTTGCCTGTGAGACTGCTTGATGTGGAGATCAACATCTCCAGTCAGCTGATGCAGTCAGCAAGGCCAGTCTCTTTTAGATTGAGCACCATCCCTGGAAGCTCCTGGTGGGTGATAAAATCACTGCCTCCACCAGTACTCCTGGAGGGTACCAGTGTACCAGCAGCCAGGGTACTACTACCTGACGAGGATAGGCCAAGTAGGGTATGGATTATGAAGGCAGTACTGCTCCAAAGGTGCTGGGTGTTGGGGCGGCAGTCGGTGGAGGATTGGCAGGCCGTGCTGCAGCAGTTGGCCCACATCCCTGTGCTGAAGTGGATTGTTGTCAGAAAGGTATGACATTGTAACGGTGTGATTCCAGTAACCCCCCCGCAAGAAAAAGAGAAATAGTTGTGGAGTGAGACAAAAAAGAAAATAGATTATTAGAACCATGGTATGTCCCATTCATGCTTTATCAGAATAAATATAATTTTATTATTATACTAGCTATAGAGCTTTCACAATAACAAAATGATTATGAATTTTTACAAGTGTTTCTTAGAATATGCACATATTCCATATATGCGTTTAAATGTACTACAGATTAGCTTAATAGCATGTCATTAAAACCAATACTGTTGTATTTCAAATTCAAAATGATACTTGTTGAATGTGAATCTATAAGCTACTCGTGGGAATTGAACCCACATAATCTGAAAACAGTATTACACTTGCCTGATACTATTACCAATAGCTACAGAAGAAAGCATACATGCTTGCTGTGACAGTTAAGTTATGCTTGCTGAAGTTAATACTGAGTTATGGAATCACAATATTTACTACAATCAGGTTCAGTTGTGTTGCAGAAATATCCCTTGCCTCTCTGAGTCACACTAATCTCTCAGCATGTGCCTCCCTGTTCGCTTTGATCTCCTCTGCAGCTGTAAAATAAAGACTGAGAAAAAAAAAAAGACATGAAATCATTATGCATACCAGTCAAGGCTATCTTTATTTTATTTTATTTGTTTTACATTTGTTGACCGGGAAAGTCCGACTGGACACGTCTATTTTCAGCGGAGGACCGGGGAGAAAAACTCCAGTTCCATAACAGGTGCATAAACATATATGAACAAGTTGATACAAATAGTGAAATACACAAACAAAAACAGGTTTCAATCATAAGTAAATATGTCCAGTTAGCAAGGCTCATAGTTAGATATTTCTCAGATAATAAACTCATCTTGCAGTATAATACATTATGTACACACTCAACACATGCAGTATATTGCAACCTTATACAACTAGGATATAACAGTAGTTAGCAGGTTTGTATGTAGTTTTATAATGTTTTCTTAACTTATTAAAGCAGACAGTTAAATGTCAGAAACTAGAGTTTAGATTATCCATGAGTTAATATATTTCATACTTATAACAGCAGACAGTTACATGTTAGAAGCTGGACTTAACATTGCCAATGACTGTAGATATTTCTAGTATTTCAGCCCTTACCCAGGGGTAAGACAAGAGCATAGCCAGTTGTTTGTGAGGTGGGTTTTTAGTAGTTTTTTGAATTGTGTTGTGGAGTTATTTGATGTTATTTGGGTAGGAAAGGAGTTACAGAGTTTGGAAATGTAGCAGCTAAAGAGAGATTTACCTGCCTCATTGTTATGCCTCGCAACTTGATCTCAGGGCTGTTGTGGTGGTGTGGGGGTGTATTAGGTTTTGGAGGGCTGGAATCTTATCTGAGTGATGGTATAACTTATGTGCTACTGATGATTGAGTTGAAGTATTTGAGGGAACTCCAACCAGTTCAGTTTCTTGAGAGATACACAGTGGTGTGTTCTATATGCTGATTCCGTTGCAAATTTAGCCATCTTATTATAACAGGTTTCTAGTTTGGATAGTTCTGTTTTATGGAGGTTGGTAAATACTGGGGATACATAGAGGAAGGTGGATAGTAGAGATTTCCTGGCTATTGTGGTCTTGGATTGCTTGGAGAGAAACTACTTGTTATGCATGTTACGATAAAGGAGCCCCAGTTCTTTGTGAACTTTTTCTACAGTTTGAGCAATATGTAAGTATAATCTTAGGTGATTGTATATTTCTACACCTAAAAGTTTGGTGTGGGTATTTGGGGTAATAACAGCTTTGTTATTAGAGGTAATAGTGAAGTTGTCTGAATGAGGGAAAGCTCTATTAGAGGTGAAGAGGAGTAATTTGGTGTTAGATGGGTTGAGAATAAGCTGGTGGTTGCTATGCCAGGTTTCAGCTTGTGAGAAGCATTCTTGTGTTTGGGAGTGGAGGTGTTCGAGTGTTGGGGTGGCACATATGATTGTGGTGTCATCTGCATATTGAATTATTGTGGCTTTTGGCATGGAGGAAGAGAATTGATTGGTGAATAGAGTGAAGAGTAATGGACCTAGGATGGAGCCTTGTGGGACTCCTAGGGATACTGGTAGTTGAGAGGATATTTGTTTCTGCCATTTTGCAGCTTGTTGGCGACCTGATAGATAGTTTGCAAACCATTTGAAGGAGGCGAAATCGAGTTTTAGGGTAGATTGAGTATGGAGAAGTTTGTTATGATCCACCATATCAAATGCTTTAGATAAGTCTAAGAATATGGCAGAGAATAGTTGGCCGTTATTTCTATACTGATTAATCCTGTTAGTGAATGCTACTAGTGTGGTAGTGGTACTATGAAGGGGTCTAAAGCCATGTTGGTGTTTGGATAGCAAACTGTTTTTTTGAAGGTAGTCCATGACTTGTGTGTGTATGACCTGTTCTAAGATTTTTGATAAGGGTGATAAAATAGCAATAGGATGGTAGTTGTTGAATTCAAAGGAATTACCTCCTTTATGCAATGGTATAATATAGGAGGCTTTCCATATGTGTGGTACTTTGCACTCATTGATGGACCTATTGATGAGGATTGAAACAGGGTAGGTTATAGCTGGTGCAGCTATTTGGAGGTATTCAGAGGGTAGGTTATCGGCAGCCAGAGTGGTGGGTTTGAGCTTTTGGATAAGTTTTTGAATAGTTTTGGTTGATACTGGCTGAAAGGTAAAGTGGGATGTATTAGTTTGTTGTTCAAGTGGGTCTGTTGTAGTTGGTGTGTTTGTTAAGGGGGTGTGTAGTAATCAATTGGTTATTTTCTAGGGCTAGGATTGTCTCAGTAAAATATTTATTAAACTGGGTGGGGATGTTATCATGGTTGTTCTGAGTTGTGAGTGGGGGGTTGTTGTTTTTCCAGGTTGCAATACAGAGTTGATTGCAGCCCAGAACTTCTGAGGGTTGTTCACATGTCTTTTTTGTAGGTTTTTGTAATAGCTGACTTTGTCCATTTTGAGTGTTTTTTGGCTTTATTCCTCAATTCTAAGTATGTTAGTTTGTCTAGTTGGGTTTTGGATTTTTGAAATTGGTTCCATGCTTTATCCCTTTCTAAGAGAATAGTTTTGGTGGGTTTAGTAAGCCAGGGTGCATATTTGTTTTTTATTCTTGTGGTTCTAGAGGGAGCATGGAGGTTAAGAATTTGCATGAAGGTTATATTAAAGTACATTACTGCCTCTTCTAGAGGTAGTTGATTAAGAGGGGTCCATTTGCAACATCTTAGGTCATTGATGAAGTTATTAGGGTTAAAGTTCTTTTTAGTTCTGATTTCTCTGAGAGTTACATGGCTTATTTGGGGAGATTTGGCTATTAGCAGATATGTTGGTTGGTGGTCACTGAGAATGTCTGGTAGACATCCTGTTAGGGATGCAAGGGATGGGTGGGATAAGAGTATCCAGTCCAGTATCTACTGGCATTTGGATCTTTTGTCATTCCTCGTGGGGGTAGTGATAACCTGAGTAAAGCCATGGAGGTTGATGTGGGTGAGTGGAGTTTGGCTATAACAGTTAAGCTAGTCTATGTTAAAGTCACCAAGCAAGATATTCTCTTGGGGTAGAGAGGTAGATATGTATTCAAGCAGGTTTTCTAAGGTAGTGATATTATTTCCTGGGAGGATGTAGCAGCCAATGATATTAATATGTTTGTTTGGGTTTCATTAAAATTTGGCAAGAATAAGTTCTGCATTATTGAATTCTGGTAGGGTAATATCAGGTTGTTTGAGGATGAGGTGGTCTTTGTACATTATGGCTTCCCTCCCACCCCTTTTGCCTACTCTGTCTCTGCAAATGATATTATATCCTGGGACTGTAATTTCGTTATTGTGGATGTCTGGTTTTAGCCAGGTTTCAGTTAATAGGACAATTTCATGTTTATATAGGGATAATAGGGCATGAAGGTCATGGATTTTGTTAAGGATACTCCTCATGTTTATTTACACCATGGTGTACAAATGGTGTTTATCTGCACCATTGCATATCATTTCAAGTTGCTTGATCTGTATACTTATACAAGTGGACGTTATTTGCATTTCTAAACTCATACTGCCACTGGTTGAGTAGTGCTTGCTTGCACCTATTCATCTCACTGTGGTGATGCCTACACTGCTCCCCAGTGCATGGTATGCCAGTCGCACTAGAGACAGACTTAGCTAGGCTTTTCTAAGCCTCAGCCTAGTCCCCCTGCAGCAACCAATGGCTGTAGAGCTTCACGAGGAGTGCAACTAAGATTTTTGAGTCCTCCACACCCCAACTCTATGCCCTGAATTTGGCACCTTCCTTCCCATTTCCTGTCTGCAAAGGTCCTTTAACAACAGTAGCAATAGCTTCCCACCAAATTGTGATATCATGTTTTATGAACAGTGTGTAAACACACACAACAACCATGCCAACTATATTTGTGTGATGGTAAGGGGGTTTATGAAAGAGCAATGATGATGTGACATGTGGCATTGATTTATAGCATGTGGGCTATTATGTCTAGTCACACTTTGTCCAGTAGTCAACACTGAAATACTAAAGGACTTGTTTTTTAAGCCATGGCTTTGGGGGGATGAATGGGATATCTTGGCAAATACTGTTGAAAGTAATTTGGACAAGACAGGATTCAACCCTATGTAAAATAGAATGCGTACATTTCCACGTGTGATTATTACTTCTCATTGTCACAGAAGAAGTATTTGTCAACCAAGGTCATTACAGATATCCAGTTTAAAGAGTGACTGGTGCCATACTTCAATTAGGCCTGTATATGTGTGACATTAAAAGGTCCTGGCTTATGTATTCTGAGGTGTGATGCAGGACTAATGCCTTACAATATACTGTAAATGGATAGACTTGCATGATTTTAATAATACATTTGGAGTTCTGATACATACCTCACAAAACATTCTGTTTTACAGTTATACTTGGGTTATGTGAGGGGTGTAGATGGTTGCCGGTAAACTATCACATACATCAAAGATATCCTGCATGTCAGAATGGCCAAGTGGTCTGAGGTACCAGACTCAAGGATTAATCTCCTTCCGCAGATCATGGGAATTCTGGTCTCCGCATGGAGGTGTGGGTTCAAATCCCACTTCCGACAGGTAGTTTGCCCTGGACCAGCTGGTTGACACCCCCACAAGGGGTGCCAACATCCTGGATCTGGTGCTCACCAATATGGGGGGACCACTGTAGCACCCCCACTATGAGGTCCTCCCTTGTGAGCTCTAACCACAAATCGGTCTCATTCAAAGTAACTATCACACCTAACCCCTCCCCAGCAGAAACTCAACTAAAAAACGTCTCCAAAACAGATTATAACCTCTTACAGGATGGTATAAATAGCTTCACTGCACCTCGTCCCTCAGATGGAACTGGCATCTATGCTGAGCTCTACATCAAAGCTTTATACAAACAACGATATAACTGCATTGACTTGGCTGTACCTGATAGGACTACAACAAGCTCCTCAAGGAAGAGCAAACTGGCCTCATGGACAACTGCCATTAACAGGCTTTACAATAAGAGGAAGAAATTGCTGTCTATGAGTAAGAGGGACCGAGCCTCCTAAACTGGAAACACTCCCTCCTCAGCTTAAACACGCAAATAAGACTTCTCGTGAAGTCCTTCAAAGCAAACTATGAGTCCAAATTAGCTTCCTCAACAAAGGACAACCACAAGGCATTCTATAGTTACATCCTTAACCTAAAAGGAAAGGTTCAGATTTGTGCAGAACTGGTAGTTAATGATACCACATATACTGAGCCTGTGGACAGGCTCAGTCGGTGAAAACTTCGCTCCACTGTCCCTGCCACACATACTCCATGACATCCCTACCACCTGTCCCCTTCCTTGTAGCTCTAAAGAGCAGGTCATAAATGCCCTCTCTAAGGCCAAAAGCACAGCATCTATGGGAACTGATAACATCCCAGGCTGCATCCTACATGGGCTCCAACACGAATTAGCAACAAACACCATTGGGTACTCTTTTTAATCATAGTCTAAGCATCAGCTTCATACCAGCTGAATTTAAAACAGACACTGTTATTACAGACCTATTAGCCTGATTAGCCTTATCTGCAATGCCATGGAGCGAATCATCATGGACCTTATCAACAAAGATATAGGTAGTCTCCAAACACTTGACCCTAGTCAGTTTGGATTTGTCAAAGGGAGATCATGCCTGTTAAACCTGGTGGACTTCTTCGAGACAGTCACCAAAGTCCTGGAGGAGGGGAAATCTGTGCATACAGCCTACTTGGACCTAGCCAAGGCATGTGACACTATCCCCCACTCAAGCATCATTGACAAACCCACCCAACTAGGCACCAACCCTTATACTGTTAGATGGGTCGCTAGCTGGCTCACTGATAGAACTCATAGTCAAAATAGGGAAATCCACCTCCAACAGCAGACCCGTAACCAGTGGTGTTCCACAGGGATCAGTCCTAGGACCTCTACTGTTTGGAATCTATTTCTTTAAAGTACAAGCAAAAACTGAAGGTCTGTGGATGATAAATTTTGCTGATGAGTACAAACTGGGAGCAGTCATAGAATCTCCAAATGATGTCAACATCCTACAAGTGGGTCATACACAAACAAATGATTGGTGCCAAAGTCATGGCTTTAAATTCAATGCAAGAAATGTATTATCATTCCTTTCAGTAAAAGCAATATTCCTGCTAATTACCACATCAATAGCAACACCTTAAGCAAACATATATTACTTCTGTAAACACTCATTATGGCCCCTCCTTAGAAAAAATATCTACTGTGGGACTCCAACCCTGCTTTAACTATGTTCTCTCTTTTGTACCTCAATATATTTATACCTTGTGCCCCAGAGACAGTTGGGTAACATGGAATTTTTTCAGTCATTACCATCCATGTTGCTGATCACCATCCAATGCCGCTAAGCATGTTTGCACTTTATAAGGCAACTGAAACTAAACTTTTCACTTTTTCCTTAAGTGGAGCACTGTGTTTACACTATGCCATGTGCCACACACATGGTAAAGACAAAAAAAAAAGAAGAAAGATAAAAAAATGGACCTTTATTGGCTCTGGAACTAGGTGGGTCTACTAATGATTTAATAGCCACTATAACAGATGAAGACATAAATGATTTTCATAAAATTGTTAAAGATTTTGAGGACAAATTATACTTATTGCAAAGGTACGCCTGGCAAAGGCAGCACCTTGAAGCCTCTCTACATTACCGCATTGTTCCAAGAGGCATGCGAGTATTTTGTATGCCGTCCTATGGGGATAATCATCCGACCCTCCTAAAAAAGTGGCAAGACTTAAATATAGAACAAGGTTTCAAATATATGGCTTTATTAAACGAATATTTTTCACCACTTGAAATCAAGTTACGTAGTGAAATAGACTCCATTTATAAAAACTTAAGTGAACGGTTCAAATCTGATTATGCCAAGAATAGACTGCAAAACATTTTTTCACAAGTCAGCTCCTTTAGTGACAAGTTAAAGCAAACGAAACTTAAAAAGTTACAAAGAGACTTTAACGATTTTCAAACTGGTCAAATCTTTGTTTGGCCAAGATATAATACAACACAAGCTCGTGAGCAGAATCCGATACCCTCAACGCAAACGTTGGATGACGTCACTCGTCATGCTGCGACTGCCATGACTGCTGTGAGTTCTGTTTTGCCTTCTTCTACAGCAACTGAATCAATTATGGTAAATACAGTGGATAATGGTATCCCGAGACCAACGGATTTTTCTTCTACACCACCTCCCAACCAGTTGGCATTTGTTAGCACACCTAATGATACTCAGTTAGGAGCGAGACCTAAAACAGCCCAAGATGTGAACCGTTTTTTACCTTACCCGATAAAGCAGCAATTTCAGGGCAGAGGACGCTCGCAAAGCAGAGGACCGAGGAAACGGAAAATATCCGGAGAGAGGTACGGAACCACAAGAAAGCAGAGAATGTGACTGACTTGTTTGTTAATCTGTCTTCTTATGTTTTGGACTCATCTGATATAAGCCTAATTAATAAGGGCTTAAACTTTATTCCTGCACAATGTAGTAACTTAACCGATAATTTATGTGATTTACGACTTTTTTGCAGAAATGTTGAAGTACGATTGTTATATCAGATGATAGAGCTGTAGAAAGTGACCCCATGCTTTTGAAACACAAGAGTAACTTTTCACCTGCATTGTCATTTAACTTAGAGTGTTTCTTAAAAGCTTGTGAAAAAGATTTCTATCACTTATTTTCTAATCATACTAAGAGGATAGCTTATGTGAACTTAACATCAAATGAAGTCAAATCTCTTAATAAGTTAAAAAAGTTAACTGACTTAACCTTTAGACCCGCAGATAAAGGTGGAGGGACTATCATATTAAACACCACAGATTATAACTCTTTGATGTTAAGCATGTTATCAGATTTGGCCACATATAAAATGATTTCAGCGAAGGAAGTTAATAGTATTGTTACAGCTGTACATGAGACATTGCATGATCTACTTATGTGCAGGCAGATTTCTCCCGAACTACATAATTATTTGTATATAGAGTTTCCAACCATACCAGTAATAAAAGGGCTACCATAAATTCATAAAAATGTAATTCCTATACCCCTTAGGCCCATAGTGTCAGGTAGTAATTGGGTTACTGCAACAATATCTACTGTTATTGAAAAGTTTCTTAGACCTGTAGTAAATGCAGTCCCGTCCATCTTGAGAGATACTTACCAACTTTTGGAAAGTATGACTGGTTTGACTCTTGATGTTACAAACAATGAATACTTCTTAATAACACTTGATGTAAAAAATTTATTTACTTCCATTCCCAATGACACAGGACTGGAAGCTATTAGAGAACTGTTAGTTAGAGACACTACATTTTCTGGAGACAAGATAATTTTAATATGTCAATTACTGGATTTGGTACTAAACAATAATTTATTTATGTTCAATGCTAAAACGTATTTGCAGACATGGGGGGTAGCCATGGGCAGCCCCTGTGCAAATACGTACGCAAATCTGGTGGTCCTAAACTGGTAAAAGGAGTTTTTATTTAGTAATCCTAAGTTTGAAAATATTAAATTCTACAAGCGTTTTGTAGATGATGTCCTTTTAATATGGCAAGGTACATTAGGAGATTTCAAGCAATTTTTGGAGTTTTTAGAGTCCACTACAACATTCTTAAAGTTCACGATGGAAGCCTCTAACAAATGTGTTCATTTTCTTGATGTTTCCTTAATGCTTAATGAACAAGGCACAGTTACTTCGTCCTTATTTAGGAAATCCACCTGGACTAATACATTACTTAAATACGACAGTATGCATCCTAGACATACGTTCCCTGGCATTATTAAAAGCCAGTTTATTAGGTTAACTAGGTTATGTCAGAATAGTGAGTCATTGAAGTTAGAAACTGAAAAATTAGAAACACTTCTTTTGAATAGAGGCTACAATTGTGACTTAATTAAAACTATTAAAGATAGTACTCTGAATCCCTCAGCATTAGATACTCAAGCAGCTAAGAAGTTCACTTTACCTAATCCAAAGTTAAGAAATAAAGCTATGAAAATTCCTTACATCACTAAATATACAAGTGATGTAAAATGTATAGAACACATTATATGTAAGAATTGGAATATACTTATGACTGATGCATCAGTAGCTAGGCTAGTAGGGAATCATCCCAGTTTCCTTTACAAAAATTGTCTGAATTTAAAACAGATTTTATGTAGGGACCATTTTATTATGTCCAAAAACCCTACTGGAAATACAGGAACTGTTCCCTGTGGAAAATGTAATAGATGTAATTACATCTGTCCTGCTTCATCTTACACTCATCCTACTTTGAATTTCACTTTTTATTTTAATACTTTTGCTACTTGCTTTACAAAAAATTTAGTGTATTTGGCTACTTGTACTAAATGTACTGCTTTTTACATTGGTCTTACTAAAAGGAAATTAGCAGACCGAATTTATGACCATCTATATGAAATTAAGAAATGTTCAGACACTAATGCTTTAGCCCAGCATATATCAAAACATCAAGATCACACATTCTGTTTTAGAGTGTTAGAAGCAATAGCTTTAAATCCGAGGGGTAGTGATGCCATTAACAATCTAGCACTAGCTGAATTGAGATGGATCTTAAGGTTTAATGCCCATAATTATCCAGGCTTAAATACCTCTGTATCCATCAAACCTATTTTGAATAATAGGAAGCGTTGATAACATTTCATTGAAAATTCCAAGATTTCTTATTTTATATCTACAGTCATATAAAGGTATATATATATATATATATTTCAAATATTTTTATGTATATAATATATTTTTTATGCATAATCAATTTATATAAGTATTTATTAGCTTATTACTATTTACTATGCATGATTTCCATAATAGTTTCTAATTTCAGTCTAGCCTCAATTTCAGCCAAATTTTAAACTGTTACATCCAGTAGATACCTTCTTTTAAAAAAATTTTTTTATTCATCACTTTTTAATCATTTTTTAGTTCAATATTTAACTTATATTATTCCATCAAATTATTAAATATTATATTAATTATTTATAAATAATTACTTATTAGTTTATCAATTTTATATCTTACTTCAATTCTATGAGACTCTGTAATATAAATATAAATATTAGTCCATTATACTGTCTAAGTAACTGATAAGTTTATTATATTACTTATAAGTTATGTATTATTTTCATAGAATTTTAAACTAGTAACCTTTTAAAAGTTGGTCTAATTAAATATCTAAATATCTAAATATTTTGACATAGTCCTATAGTATTATTTTAAATAGATTTATAATATTTAATATAACTTTCATATATTTACACATTTTAAACTAGTTATCTTTACGCATAGTAAAACTATTAACAGCTTTCATATACATTCTTACATTCTTTAATATTTAATGTATGTTTTATAATTCTTGATCACGTGACCAGTGTTTAATTAGCATAGTAATTTTATTTATTAGCGGTAGTTTTTGAAATCTGTGTTCTACCAGTTTACAACCCTACAAATTCACTGATGATTAAGCCTTTAACATTATTTATTCTTAGTTGAATGTAATTTTGTTAATTTTGAACAACAATGAATATATTATGCTGCTATATATATTTTTTGTTCTATATGTTTTGTTTTAGAAGCCTTGTTGCACATTTATAAAGTTTAGATACGCAGTTTAAGTAAGCGCTTAATTTTAACTTTTAAGAAATGCTGTTATAGTTCTATTTTTGGTCTTAAATCTTTATTATAAGCTGCTGAATAATTTATTAATTAAATTATACATAATTATATATATATATAAGAATTTCTTATATATATATTACAACCTAACTCGTAAGAGAAAATATGGTGGATTTACACAATTAATATAAGCTTTTGAATATATGTTTTCACCATATCACAGAACAGTCAATGTGTTTTGAACTTGTCTTGAATTTTACTTCTTTAAATGTTGATTGAACTGATTAATTATATTAAGTTTTAAGCTAAT